>NC_081351.1:66962959-67025981 GCF_029784015.1 Lycium ferocissimum
AAAAAAATTTTTTATTTTAAATAATTTAACAAAACCTTCCCAACCCTTAATGAAATGATTTTGAACCACACAAATATCTATGGCTTGTTTTAGACCACAAGTTTCAAAAGTCTTCCCTCCTTTCTTTCTTAAAATCCGTGCCTAGTCAAACTATATCACATAAATTGGGACAGGGGTGAGTAACTAATCAAATAAATAAGAGGAATAAAGTAATTTCTAATAAAAAAAGTGAAAGCAGAAAGACCCAGTTTATACAAAAAGAATAAATAAATAAATAAATAAAGACATTCCACCCGACCAAATTGGGTGCTACGCCACGAGCAACAGCTGCACCACCAAGAGTGTATTCGAGTATCAAAGCCCAACCAATTAGCCATGCAACCCTGAGTAGAGTAACATTTTGCAGTGGTCACAGACTGACGATATCCTATAATGCAGAGAAACCATGAAAATTGATATTCAGGATTGACTATACAACAGACTCTGAACAAATTGTCTTTGCAATGATTTTCATTTTAAAACATTTCCACCAATGAAGATGTTGAGAAACAATATGGATAGATTTGACATGATAAGGAATGTCTTCTTTACCCTTCTCCAATGCAAATATATGAGTAATGATATGCACTTCCAGCAGATGGGCAGCGACACGCAAGCTCTGCGTAACAAAATGCAGAAAGAGCAGCCGCTATTCCACCAATAAAGAAGGAAATGGTGAGAGAAGGTCCAGTGTGCTCTCTGGCAACTGTTTCAACAAGAATATAGACTCCAGCACCTATGGTTGCTCCAACGCCTGACAGAAGTACGGTTAATAAATCAAAGATCAGTGATGCTTGAAAATCAACTCTCACTGTCCAAATGAGATTATATCGAGGGAAACGTATAAGAACTAAGTATTGCCTGTGTAATTTTACTTGAAAAGCAAAAGGAAATGCAGTCCTCTATCCAGGGAATAATGAAAACAAGCAATTAGCATTTACAATGTCAAAAACGCACTTGAAATTTACATGAACACTTGGTTATTTCAGCGAAAGTTCAAGGTGTCATACAGAAGCTCCACAAAGCGAAACAGATGACCGAGATTTGGAGAAAGGATGACTCACCAGATAGACAAATTCAAGGATTTTCAAATGCACAAGATACCAGGTTTTTATTTGCTATATGGAGAACATTACTATAAGCCCAAAGATAGGCTTCCTCCTCAGCTACCTGATGAGTGATGACAAGTCTCCAAAGAGATGACACTTCCACCTCCCATTTTTCAGAACTACTATGCATCATCACCTGATTGTCTCTTACCGAAGACATTATTAGTGAGATTACCATCACTGTTTTCATCTCCCGTTCAGAATTCATCACTTCATGATCCTCGTTCTTATGATTGATTGGGTGTAACTAATTTGGAGCCTGGATTTGATCCTCGTGGATGTCGGCTTTCTCCAATGAAGACAAAGCTAGTTCTAGAAAGTTGTCAGCCCACTTATCTCATATTGCTTTCATGGTTTTAGACAACCATAGGTTTAAAGGCAAGCCGAAGATTCTTACCCACAGCCAGTCAAACCTTGTGTCCACAGTCCACGGGAACGCATGCCGACTTCGGAGTCCAACAGCTAAGCTTCAAGGTTGCATTTTTCCACCTCTAAAGTTGCTGCATAACTTCCTCCACCATCCTCTTGCTTGGAAATGCAAACAAAAAGTGGAAACCAGGAAATTCTTAAACGCCAATTGTATTATTCCATTTACTGCTCACCGACTTGCCGATTTCCGTTCTTGTGGGGATCTAAACAAGCTCGTTGGATAATCTACCAACAAAACACCTGCTCAAGAGATTATTTTCCGTAGAGTTTGTACCAAAATTCTAATAGGGCTGCCAACCAAGTGATTTTCTTTGATATTTCCATTTGTTGGTGTCCATAAGCTCTCCTGAACTGTCTGAGAAAAAGTATTGTGAATTTTAGGTGGTCGTAGCTCTTATATTTTTGGTCTCCTTCTATGTACAAATCTTTCTAGTTTAATGGCAATATCTCCTCATGTAACCTCCGGCCTGTTTTCCCATGTACTTCGACAATGCTAATAAATCTTCCGTAACTGTTGTATTTCAGAGAACAAAAATAAGTGGAAAGTTGGTCCTATGCTTTCCACCTATTAAAGCTGCTCCGCCTTCTTTCGATGCTTCGTGAAGTAAGCTGCATATCCATAGCTCATCAACATTATTCTTATCAGATTTCTCCCACATTAGAACCATATTTCTGTTGCTGACTGATTCTTTATGATGTTGTAGGACTTGTCTCCTTGTTTTCCATATTGATGAACGCAAATTAAGTTGTTGGTCAATCACCAAAATGATTCAGGAAAAACACAGTTTCTCCACTGGTTAACGGAGAAGAGTAGTAGTTAAAGGTTTCTTTTTCTTTTATTGGTACAAGTACGGCTTCATCTACATTTTCTGCAGTAGCAGTGTTTGTGGCTGAAATTTGTCGTTTTAATTTTATCCCTTCACACTCATGCTACTTCTCACTTATTTTTATCTTTCTCGGGAAACGAATTTCACAGGGAAAAAGGAAGTATTAGTGCTTTAAGCAGTTGTACAGTTAGTTTACCCTATTCTATTAATTCTCCAAGTCATTGTGAATTCTCCAAGTCCTTCTGTTAGTTTACCCTTGACAGAATTGGCTCTTCCCTTCAATCCCTTCCTCCGGCGCAAGGGTTGTGACAAAAAAGCTCTTCAAATATTATTTTCTTACATTACCAATTGACATCTTTGAGAAGACTCATACATATGATGTTTACTTGGTGGCAATGGCAAAAGGGGCATCAAGAAAGTTGTACATAAAAGGGATGTAGGAGAATGGAAAATAAAACTACCAATGGCTGTAACGTCGAAAAGAGAGAGTTTTCTGGCCAATTGCTGAGTTGAAAGTCTTTGCCTTGTTCGGGTAGCAGTATCAACTCGCTTTCTCCTAACCAAACATCCAAATGCACTCTTCCTGTCCATCATCTCATCAAACAACGAAGCTGGGCCTATGCCTTTCGCAAGCACTTCTTAATTAGTTTAGGGTTCAATTCGAAGGTTTCGTTGACCAATTCGAGGTTGGGTGCCCTATAAATTTTGCCCTCATATTTATAATCTTTGAATTAAAAGTTCCAGGTTTGAAACCCACTCAATCAAAAATTTTAAAAAAAACTTGCAAAACAGAGTTAATTTTAGTTATGTTTAGCAAAGTTTTGGTAAGGAAGCGGAGACTTTGGCGAAACATATAATTTTATTTTTATTTTACTTTTGAGTTAAAACTTTTAGTTATGCTCTTGACTAAAAGTGTCTTTATAAGACATAAATAAAGGGTATGCCTCGTAAGGCGAACTTTTAAAAAAATAATTAAAAGTATCTGGGACCTTGTAACTTATAAGTTCCTTATAAAACAAAGTTTATGCCTTAAGGAAAAGTTCCGCTTAGGGGTATCTTTTAGTTATGTAACTTAAAAATGTAGATAGAGCATAACTAAAAGTTTGCCTTATAGAGGCAAGATCAATGTCTTAAGGAAAAGTTATGCCTTGCAGGGCATACTTTTAGTTATCTCTTAACTAAAAAGTCAGCCGTAAGGCACTGCTTAGAAAGATCTCTGGAGAAATAAGTATGTATGTCGGCGTACACTTGTTAAGAAATAACTAAAGTTATGTTGGACCGGCATCTTTATGCCAAAAATCTGCCCATAAGCACGAGTATGTCGAATTAAGAGCATAACTTTAGTTATTCCTTAACAAGTGTATGGGACCGACGATCCAACATTGTCTTGCGATTTTTTTTTAATTTATCTTTGAAGCGGATGTTGAGCAAAAATCTCGCGGTTACGAAACTCAGGGTTGCAGCGTGAAGGGTAAAAATTAAAGACCAGCAATATGGGGGGCAAAATTTAAAGACCACAAATATGAGAGGCAAAATTTAAAGACCACCCCAAAAGAAGGGTATCCCGTATGAAAAAAATGTTCGAGGTTGAGAGTCCAGCTCCACTCTTCTAGAGCCCTTTGATCTTCTCTTACCGATTTTCTTCTTGGTAAAATTACTCAAATAACTACCTTATGGTAGTTTCCTATCATTTATAGCTACCCTTTTAAATATTACAATTTGTAGCTATATTTTCCAAATTAAGGTATTTTTTCGGATGTATTTGATGCGTGTAAATTCATAGAAACACAGTAAAAAAGATAACATATCCCTTGATTTTAGGTCATAACGGTGGGATCATTTAATTAGTTATTAATTGATATTTTTTACCATGCTTTTCCATAAAATCAGATTTTATAATTTTTTTCCATAACCGTTTTCTATTCCTTCATCCAATCTTCAACATTCAAACGTAAAAGATGAAAAATTCAAAATTTAAAAACATTCAACAGCCAATGTATTTGAAGTTTTCAATATTGATTTCGTTTTTTATTTATCCATATATTTGATAGCATAACTAATGTATTTGAAGTTTCCAATCAAACTCCATGTATTTTATATTAAATATCATATATTTGTGTGAGTAACAATTTGCATCACCCATGTATTTAGTGGTAATGTATTTGAAGTTTTCAATATTGATTTCGTTTTTATTTACCCATGTATTTGATAGCATAACTTATGTATTTGAAGTTTCCAATCAAACCCTATGTATTTTATATTAAATCTCATGTATTTGTGTGAGTAACAATTTGCATCACCCATGTATTTGATAGGATTAATTTGAACAAAATACATAAATATATAGAAACTTACCATGTATTTGCATCACCCGTGTATTTGAAACTAGATGAACTGATGGAATTAATTTGAACAAAATATACAAATATATAGAAAAACTTACAAAATACACCACCAACCACAACAATTGGTAGTTATATCATAGAACACACACAAATACATATATTTTTCGTCTGCTCAAAACCTTAAAAAACTTTCTCAAAACCCTAAAAAACTTGTCGATTGGTGAGAATGGAAGTGAAATTTTTGCAGAAGGGGGAAGAGGGGAAGAAGACGACTATTTCACTGGGCATTCACAGATTCTTTCCTTTTTAAAAAGGTAAGAATTTATGAAAAAGGAGAGAGAATGGTAATGTATATTAAGTGATTAATATTGTTACCATTAAAAGGGGATATGGCATTGGGGGTGCTAATTTTTAGGTATATTTGTGAAATGGTAATTGAAAGTTACTGTGTAGCTATAATAGTTAAATTAAAAAAGTATTTAGTTATTATTAGTAATTAAAATAAAAGGTAGTTATTATCACTAATTATGTATTAGAAGTAGCCACAACGCGTAAAAATTCCTTTCTTCTTTTCTTTTTGTCTATAGTTTCCGTAAAGTATCAATAAAGCACACTTGATAAGGGCAATTTGCCTGTTTGCCTTATTCGATGGTGGTATTTAATTTTTATCCCTCAAATTGGTGGTCTTTAATTTTTGTTCTTCTCTAAAACTCTTTGATTCAAGGTTCAAACCCCTGTTTAATTAAAAAAAAAAAATCATAAGGTAGAATTTCATAGCAAAGTTAGGCCTTCAAGGTAGAGGTTTGCATTAAGGCAAAAAAAAAAAATTTACTCAGTTATAATTTTACAAAACTCTACCTTAAGGCCAAACTTTGGCCCGAATAGACCTAACTTTGCTACGAAACTCTACCTTGTGAATTTTTTTTCTTATTGAGCCGGGGTTCTAACCCCAAACCTCATGGTGTTAGGCGAAGGGTAAAAATTAAAAACCAGTGCATTTGAAGGGCAATCCGCACAAAAAAAAAGATTATTTTCCACCCAAACTCATCATTGACTTGATATTTTTTTCCTTTACTCCCCTCCGGTCCAAAATAATTGAGGATTTAACCTCTAAAAGTTGTCCAAATTAATTGAGGCTTTTAGTCCATCAAGGAGGTATTTCATTTTTTTTTCAAATTTACCCTTGTCACATTCTTAATTCAATGAACAAATTTAATGCTTGTTATAGTTTCAAAGCCCCCTTAATTAAGGATATTTTAGTCAATACACCTCTAAAGTTTTAGGAGTATGTAAATTCTTTAATCCATGTGGCTAAGTCTAAAATCTCAATTATTTTGGACCGGATGGAGTATTATTTTATTTTTCAATTTTATCGGGATCAATGAGGGAAAGGACGAAGTGGAGAGGGAGAATTGAACCCACAAACTCCCATGACACACTATATGCTTGGTAATAAATGATCATTTATTAATATAGTACTCCTTCTCCCTCCGTATCAGTTTATGTGATACACTTTCCTTTTTAATCTGTCCCAGAAAGAACGATACATTTCCTTATTTGGCAACAATTTAACTTTAAACTTTACTTTTTACGCTTAACGAGATGATCTATAACCACATAACTATTTTTGGCTTGTTTTAGACCACGAGATTCAAAAGTCTTTCTTTATTCCTTAAACTATATGCTCATTCAAACTATATCACATAAATTGGAACTGAGAAATAATATGATTCGTTTTTTTTTTTTGGTCCATTATAGTAATATGCTTCGTTTATTTTGGTCCATTAATAATTGCATTTGTTGAATCTATTCAATCATTCTACCTTCCAAAAATGATGGATATCCGTCTAAAAGGAAATTGATTTGAATTCCCTCGTGATTCACTTATCAACTAAATTTGGTAATTTATTTCCTAATTTGGTAATTGTTCTATTTTCTAACCAATCTAGATTGGGTATATAGCCCGTGTCCGCATAGCCCAACATTTAGTGAAATAATGTTTTAAGAAAAAAGTTGTACATACAAAATATAAAGGAGCCAAAATAGTCAAGATTTTAAAGTTGATAAGTTGTCAAAAATGAATTTTGCAAACTGTATAACATTTGTATTCTTTAGTTTGGTATTACAAAATGTAAATATCTAATAAATTAAAAAAAGATAAGCATCAGTTATAGCAACAAAATGCATATTCATTTTTTATGTAACGACCTGCTAGGTCGTTTTAAGCTTTTGAACTTGTTTTCCCTAAAAGAACCTCTTTGCAGCTTTAAAATGATGTTTTTGACTTGTGGGGTTGGGTGGCGCGGTTCCGAAGGCAATCGGCTGAGTATCGGAGAAGAAATAGTAAAATTGGAAGTTCTTAAGTTAAGGAAATGAGAAAGTCTGACCAAAGTCAACACCGGAGGTTAACGAAGTCGAATCGGAGTTTCCTCGGTTCCATGAGGTCCAAAACCTGATTTATGACTTAGTCTAGTGGTCGGGACGGATCATGAGGGGCTCGAGAGTGATTTGGATCTTTGGTTGAGAAACTAGTTAAGTTAAACGATTTGAGTTAACCACGGACAACATCAGATTAAGACGATCCTGTATCAATGTTTTGAGTGCGCAGCAGGAGTCTAGCGTGTTTTATGACTGAAATGCACATTTGATTTGTATCCGGGAGGTTCCGGATGAGTTTCGAGTGTTAAAACGGACTTTAGGCTATGGTTGGCTTTTTCAGATTTTACTGGTGCAGTGTTCCTCCTTCGTGAATGGGAGAGGAAGATCGCGATCGCACAGCGTTAGTGGGCTGGTCTTCACGATCGCGGGCGGTCTGTCACGATCGTGTAAGGTAATGCGTAGGCCGGCTCGGGCAGTGCTTCGCGAAAGCGGATTGGGTCCCCTGATCGCACTGTGGCTAAACATTGTCTTAAGTTCTCAATTCAAATTTCATCTCCCCATTTTCATATTTTGAGTTTTAGATCCCGGTTTGAGGAGATTTTTGAGGCTATCAACTCGTTTGGCTCTGAGGGTAAGAATCTAATACCAAATTTGATGTTTCTTCATTTCTTTCATTAATTAGTGATTTAAACTATGTTTGTTATATCCTGTATTTTGTACGTTGGGACAATCCGAGTTAACCACGATAAGTTAGGGACAAGACTATTCCGGGATACGAAGTCGAGACTTTTAACCACGATTTTGTTTTAAGGCATAAGTTGCTTATGATTTTATTGGCATGGAATATTAAGGGAAATTTGGGGTTAAAAGTGAATATTTGGAAGTTGATAATTCATGAATTTAAGGGGCCAAGTGGCCGGCCAACATGGTGTGGGCCAAGGGCCACATGGATGGCTAATATATGTAGTAAAAGATGACCAAGTCAATCATAGTCTTCATCTTCAACACTTAGAAAAATTGAGAACCTTGGAGAAGAACAAGAGGGGTATTCGGCCATAGCTTGAAAATTTAAGGTCCAAAAATCTCCATCAAAAAAATATTTTCTCCTAGCAATTCAACCAATTGGAAGGTCCTCTTTAACGTGAGATAGTTGTTGGAGTCAACAAACCATTCGTTTTATCAATCGCAAACCCTAGCCAAGTTGTGAAGTTAAGAAGAAAAGGTAAGATTTAATCCTCTTTTTCATATGTTATGGATGGTTTGTACATGTTGTAGTATGTAAAAATGGATGAAACTCATGAAATATTGCATGTTAAAGTTGAGCCGTGTGGATGGCTTGTAGCCGTATAGGTGTATGTTGTGTAGGAGTGATGAATTAATTCTATTTAGCATGTTTGGTTGTTGTAGTGTGTCGAAATGGATGAGAATCATGAAGTTGGTAGGTTGAGGTGGTGGCCGAATATGGCCTCCCTTGTATGCCAAGGAATGAATTAATTTTGTGTAGTATTTTGGTTGTTAGTGTTATGAGTTTTATGTTGATAATGAAAGTTTAATGATTCGAGTTGAAATTGTAAGTGTCGCGGGCTGATTTGGAAGTAACGTGATTTTAATGTAGATTTCATATTTATGAAAATGACATTGTTAGAGTGTGGATTGTTGGTGTAATTCATGAATTTGGGAGAGGAATGTGTTGTTGTTCTCGGGTTTGGGGTGGTTTCGGGTGAAATGGAGTGTTGGTTGGGTTGTTTTAAATATTGTGCGGATTGTTTGAAGTGTTCTTGAATCGTGTTTGAATGATCTCGGACTAGTATTTGAACATGTGCATGTGGATGCTGGCTGGAATGTATGTAGTTGAATTGAATATAATGGAATGTTGTTGAATTATGTAGAAAAGAGTATTTAATGTTAGAATGCGTTTTGAATTGATTGTTGATGTTGTAAACATGGTTGTTGGTATTGTTGTTGATGATTTGGCCGAGTTGAATTCTCGGGGTTGTTGAATTTATAGGGGAAATGCTGCCCAAATTTCTGTAGAATTAAGTGCTAGTTTGGAAATTGAATTCCTAAATGCCTATGGCTAATGTTTGGTATCGATGATGTTGTTGTAGATCTTGGGGAGCCCGAGACTTAGGTTTGGACTAGCTTTGAGAGCGGACGAGGTATGTAAAGCCTAACCTTTCTTTCTTTTGGCATGTCTTAGTGGTAAGTAGGCTGTGCTACGAGCCTCGGGGTAATCCCTCTATTCTTGCGATCCGAGCATGTCTACGATTCGTATTCACCTTTTAATGTTGGCCTTCTTAATGTAGTAGAATAATGGTCCTTTTGTCTTTGGTATGATTAGATTTCAAATGTTGCATAAAGATTTTGTTCTTAAAAGATTCTATGTCTAATAATGGCCGTAACTTTCGTAGACAGAACCGGATTGCCTCGATATGCTCGTAGAAGGTTCTGTAGCGTATAATGACTCTAACTTTCATAGGCAGGCCCGGATTGGGTTGATACTTGTCCGTGGGTCCTGCGACTCTCCTTTGTATTGTTTTGACGACTTTTGAAAGAACTTAGTATGGCTATCGTCCCGACCCTCGAGTGTTGACTATTTACTTATTTATTGAGTCTGTAATGATGATTTTTATACATATGGTTACTCACGACTCTGCTCGTGCATCCTGTTGTATCTTTCGCCGAGTCCCGGGCCGGTTATGTAGTCGTGCGCACTATGATATATTCCGGAGTATGATGTGTTATGGTTCGCCGAGTCCCTCGCTATAGGGCCGGGTTCCATTTATATTCTGGTGTTATGATGTGTTATGGCGTTATGATGTGTTATGGGATATGTCGGGTTTCGGAGATATGAAATCTTCGGTGTTATGTTTGTGTTATGGCACCAATGACGGGTGGGCGACCATATTCCCTGAGCCCCATGCACGATTTGTGTTTTAAAAATAAACATTTTGGTATTCTGGACATTGTACTTATTTTACGCCTCGTTTCGATTATGATTACGTTTCATCGTATGTCTTGCTTTGCATACTCGCACATATTGCATCGACCCCGCTTTCTTCGGGGCGCATTTCATGCCCGTTGTACGTACGCTCATTTTGGTGATCCGCCGCCCTTAGGACACCTATTCTGCTATTTGGAGCGCTCCCGTTCTGGAGCCCATATTTTGGTACATATTCTTCCGTTGTATATATGCATATGTCTATTCAGGGGTACGGCAGGGCCCTGTCCCGTCATTTGATTCTGTTATGATTCTTAGAGGTCTGTAGACATATATATGGGTTGTGTATATTACTGTTCAGATGTGTTCGCATGTTTTATGTTTTGGGCGGTCCCATTCGCCGCGGCAGCCTTGTCGGCTCGCGTTTGTATATATTTTGGGACGCCGTGCTTATGATAGCCTTGCTGGCTTCTGTGATATATATATATATGCTTGTCCATGCGACAATTTGGAGACTACGTATGATCTTTGTATGTGTGTAAGTATCTGTATGCTGATTCCGGTTATTGGGTATGTACGGGTGCCCAGCTCGGGCACTAGTCACGGCCTACGGGGTTGGGTTGTGACAATGTTGGGTTGGTAGAAATTGGGGTTTAGCCCTAAAAGTTAAGATTATCTATTTTCTTAATTTGGGATCCAATCAGCGGGCGAATTTAGCTAATTTTCTAGATTTAGATTATTAAAGTGACGGGCAAACCGATTTTTAGATATTGGTATTGTTTGCTTTACCGGTAGGCCTTGTCGGCCTAGATTGTTGATTGTATTCAGGTTTCATAAGTTACAGAGTGGTATGCTCGGGTCAAGTAAGGCACCGGGGCAAGCCACGCCTCCCCAGGCTTGGGGTGTGAGAAACTTGGTATCAGAGTAGGTCTGTCCTAGGGAGTCTACAAGTCGTGTCTAGTACAGTCTTGTTTATACGTGTGTTGTGCACCACACTATATAAACAAGGAGCTACAGGGAATTTAGGAGTTGGTTACCCTTCTTTCAGATCCAAATCGTGTTATAGAGCTGAGTCATAGGAATTTGAGTATAAATGTTACACCTCCTAAATTTTTGCGTCGTTTGTGTAGTAAGTAAATTAACGTAAGTCCGGAGAGGCCATGGAACCCCTATAAGGTTAAGAAAGACTTTTAACAAGTGTTAAGCAGGTATCTAAAGGTTTTGGAATCAAGCGAATCGAAGAAATTAAGTCCGTCGAAACTTGGGGAAAACTAGGCAGAATTCTAGACAGGATTTTGGCCCAACTTTCGGGAGGTATATTTTCTAGTGTATAAGAAGTTATAGAATGCATAACCTATCTAAGTTCAAGTTCAGAGAGTCTTATTTCCAATGCAATTGAAAGTTGGCAAATCGAGAGAAATCTTTGTGCCATGTACGACGTACAAAATATATGGTTTCATGTATGGCCGGTACCTCGTAAATAGAATGTTGTATTTTTGTAGGCCCAGGTACGGTCCAAAAGTACGGCCCGTACATTCATTCTGGGCGTACATTGAGGCGGTGGCTGACTTTGTTTTGTTTTATATTCATTTGAAGGGTTATTTCGGATCATTTTTCACTCAGACTTCATCTCCAAACCCCTAAAACCCTCCCTAGCAAGTTCTTAAAGATCCAAGAGTGAAATCAAGTGGTTATATCCAATTTCAACATCAAAAGCTTACTCTCGTGAAAGATAGTACATCCATGGTGTTGTGTGGTGAACAAGGGTGGTTGTGAGCTGAACCAAGTTGGTATTCCAAGTTGTAACTACTGTTCAAGGTATGTTTAACCCTCCCTTGCTTGTGCCTGAGCTTATTTAAGTGTTGGTTGGGTAATTTGAATGAGAAACTACAAGCTAGCACTCGAAAATGATATTAGATATTGTTATTCTTGTTTGACTGTTTTGGGAGCTATGTTTATGACTTGTCGCTGGAGATAATGGAAAGGAACTTGATTATGGTATGGTTGTTACTGTTATGCATGTTTATATGTTTATCAAGTGAATTGGTGAAGAAAACATGTAAAACTTGAAGTTGAAAATGAGGTTAAGTAGAGTATGTGTGTGGGTTGTTTTGAAAGGAGTTCATAAACTTGTTCTTGATCTGATTTGGTTGTAATGACTTAGACATATTGTTGTTGATTTTGTTTTTGTTGTATTGGGTTGTATTGAGTTTGGCTAGAAGTGGAAAATATAGGGGAAATGCTGCCTAAATTCGTATAGGTCACCTACTAGCTTAGAAATGCTTTGTGAGGTTCTTTTATGGTTTAACTATGGCTCTTATTGCCTTATTGTAGATTGGCGAGAATTGGAGGATATACGTTGAGTTTTTAACATAAACGATAAATGTATGTTAAGGCACTTTCTCTAATTCTTTGGCATGATTCCTAACGAAACGAAGCGTAAACGAACGATATTCATAATGGCTCCATTCCTAGAAATGCTAGAAGCTTATGCTCTTGCTCTCTATATAATGGCACTGATTCTTTTTGTATTGCTCAGTCTTAAATGCAAGTTATGTTGATGATGTTAGTTCCATAATGTTAATCGGAGGTGCAATGACCTTACGTCACTCCTATAAGTTCATAACATTCCTTTATGGCTCTTCCACATGCATTATGTATATATATATATATATATATATATATATATATGTATGTGTATATATTATATTTATGCCCGCAGTGGCTTGACGGCGTTATACACACACACACACACACACACACACACACACATATATATATATATATGTACGACGCCGTTATATACGCACCCCTGATCAGGTGGATATTATGATGATGATGATGCCCACAGAGGCTTGACGGCGCTATATGTGCGTATATACTGTATTCATGCATATCATGGCCCCTAGTGGCAATACATAGCCAAGGTTGAGTTTCTTATTCCTTTATTACATTGATGTCTTTCCTTATGTTGTTATCTGCCTTACATACTCGGTACTTTATTCGTACTGACGTCCCTTTTTCCTGGGGACGCTACGTTTCATGCCCGCAGGTCTGGATATATAGGTTGACGGTCCTCTCAGTAGGTTACCAGCTCAGCAGATAGTGTCATCGCACTTCACTTGCTCCGGAGTTTCCTTTTTGGGTCAGTATGACTATGTATATATGTTATGGGTATGGCGGGGCCCCGTCCGACCTTATGACGATTATGTACTCTTTAGAAGCTTGTAGATAGATGTCATGTATGTAAATGTTTTGTATGGCCATGTCAGCCTATAGTTTGACATACAGATGGCCATGTCAACCTTGTAGGCCCGTATATCTTATGTATATCATGTTGGGGTCATTTCTTGTCAAATATTCTTTATGTCTTATTCAAATTGTCTCATGGCTGCCCCCGGCCCACTTATGTATGTTATTATGACTAGGGATGTACGTTATGGTGGTGCCCGGACAAGTAAGGCCAGGGTGCCGTCGTGGCCCCTCGGTTTGGGTCATGAAAAACTCGGGCATCGAAGCGGTGTCCGTCCTAGGATATCTACAAGCCGTGTTTAGTAGAGTCTTGTTTATGAGTGTGTTGCCCGTCACACTTATAAACTGGAGGCTGCAGGGCATTTAGGATGGTTATCTTTCTTTCTTGTCCTAGATTGTTCTATAGAGCCAAGTCATAGGATATGAAGTTCTTAACCCTGACCTCTGTTTGTTTTATAGTTAGAAGATGATTTCTACGGGAAGGACTATAGATGGTCCGAGGGCTAAGGTGACCACGGGAATGGGAGTGAGTTACTCCATAGAGGAGGACCCATCTGAGGCTATGCCTACTATCGAGATCGATCCGTCTAAGATCCAGGATGGGCCATCATTCGGGGTGGTTTTGACCCCGTCACTGTTACAACAACAAGGGAGAGCTAGCTCCACCTATAGCCCCAGTTGAGCAAGAGGTAAGGAGGGCGGTTCAGATTCTGACATTGTTAGTTGATTTCCAGACTCTGTGCCATGAAAGAGCGCTTGAGAATATGGGGCCCTCCGAGGGAATGAGAAGCCCGCAGTCTTGGGCATCCGTTAATCAGGACTCGCCCGTGCTTACAGGACATGATTTGGATGAAGATGATGGCCAAAGTAGAGGGCCTAGAATAATGGGTACTTATATAGGATTCTGGGGTGGAAGCAGGCCGAGAATAAGAAGGCGCAACGGTAGACCAGACCGCGGCCTACCTTATACTCGGATCGTGGCTCTCGGTAGGGTCGGGCAATCCATGCACATCGGGATACTAGGGCCCGGGGTGATGCGAGTCGGAGTGAAACCACACGTGTCTGTGCGATCGGGCGTATGGCGGGCCTTGTCGTATGCATGACTAGGGTTGTTTTTGGCACGGGAGCGTTGGCACTAGATTCGGAACTACCCTAGCTTGAATCTCGAGGATCGGAATAAGGGCAGAGGGAGTGCAGGGTGCTAATTCTACGAGAATATGAGTAATGGCGACAGGTATACTTACTATTTTGATAAAAATGTTTACATACCTTTGGAGATAGTGGTTAGATATTATACGTTCGATTGTGAAGATAACCTTTAAAGCATTGTCGATAACGTCCCAAAAGGAAGGGGGGTAAAGCTGGAAAGAGAAACTTAGATGGGATTTTCAATCGGATAATAGTAAAAGACCACGTTTATGTTGTGGTTAGTTAGCAACCTTAAAGATGCTTGATTAATAAGGCAACGGTATGACTAAGCAGAATTTGTATTTTCTTTATATGGAAGGGTATGGGAAGGATACATATATGTTTTAGTATGACACTTAAGTTTTATTTATACGAATGGTCTACAAGCAAAAAGGTAAAACAAATGATGGAATAGGAAAATAGTGTAAATTATAAGGATTGTGGTGTTTAGTGTCCATGACGATGCGATATGGAATTGCAAGATTCGTACAAAGATAGTTATATTGTTTTGAGCATCAACGAGATCAGAAATGGTTAGAAAAGGTAGAAGGACGGCGTATGTTACACAATGAGCTAGACGGAAGTCTTCTTACCCATAGTTCAATCTCGGCAAATATGTTATGAAGCTATATGGGTATATGGATATAAGGATCATGAATTGTCACGGAGGAACGTATAAGGTGAAAGGTAAGACCAAGATGCGAAAAATATCCTCTAGAAAGTTTTACGACTATAAGGTTATCGAGTAAGTAATGCAAGATTGAGTTGCTAATGGAGAAAGCAAGAGATGTTTGGCGAAGACCATTTAGAATAAGATAAGGGTTGCTAATGGAGAAAGCAAGAGATGTTTGGCGAAGACCATTTAGAATAAGATAAGGGTTGCTAATAAGATAAGGGACGAAAATCGTGAAAGGTGGAAGCGGAATCTAGGAAGGATAGGAGGTGAATGAGTTTGAAATTGCGAAGTGACGAAAGTTACGTTTTTCATTAATGGTGAATTGGTAATCTGAAGGAGGCCTACTAGAAGGTCAATTGTTTATGCAATTGTGAGACGTTAACATCGATAGATGACTCGGGATGGACTTGAGCCAAGGTATTGAGAGGGAATCTTTTACTAGCTACCATTATAGTGATGAGTAGAAGGAGAAAGGCGATTAATGGAAAGAGGTCCGACAGAAAATTATAAAAGATCGCTTGATGGAAGGTTAAGCCCATTCAGGACCAGTATGCTCGTAAGGATACGTGACCCTCTACGTATATATGCACCTTGATAGATTGGCTCAGAAGACGAACGATTACTTTTAGATCAATCATAAACCGCCAAGAATATGGATCTACGAGAAATGGGAAGATGAGTAGAATTTTAAATATAAAGTATTGAACCACTTCCCTAAGGGGGGAATATGAGATGATACAGTACTAGGTCAGAAGTGTACCTTGTTTCATGACGAAAAGTATAGAAAGACCGTTAGAAACCACTTTAAAGCGTGACGCATGAGTATAACTGTTACACCTCGGACATTTCATATCGTTGTGCTGTGAATAGACTAACGCAAGCTTAAGGTGAACATGAAGTCCATGTGACCATAAGGAGAGTACTTAGTAGCTTTAAAGTGTATACGACAAGATTTTAAAGTTATATGAATCGGTGAAACTAAGTTCGTCGAAGGAAGCAAGTATAAGTCGTGTTTGGGGAGGTTTTTGCAAGTATCGAGTTAATGATTATTTATTAACGTCTTGGGAAGGAGTTATAGGGCTCCTTAGATGGTTAATGAAGTATTAAACAAGTGCCAAGAAGACTCCATAAGGATTTTAGATCAAACGAATCGACGAAAATAATTTTGGAAAAGGTGAGTTATACGACCACTTATACGGTCCATATAATGGTCCGTATAACAATTATAGTGAAGGCTCATCCTCGGTGATATTATACGGTCACTTATAAGGACCGTATAAGTGTCCGTATAATCTCGTCGGGCAGATTTATTTTCTTGTTATAAAAAGATGACCCAAGTTCTTATTTTTCATTTCCCATCTTCTCCACACCTCTTGAGAACTCTAGAATATTCTACACACCATGTCAACACAAATCCAAGGGAAATCAAGGATTAAATACCAAGAACCAAGATAATCAAGTGCAAAGAGGCTCACTAGGGTTTGTAGAAGTCAAGAAATCCTTTGGTATTGAAGTTGGGGTTTCTTTCAAGGGAAGTATATCCATCCAAAGTTCATCCTTATATGATCAAAGGTGAGTTTTAAATCTATTTCATGTTATTAAGAGTATTTGGTTGTTGAATGGCTTGAATGAGGGGAGGAAGTGGAAGATGAAGCTCAAATATGAAATTGGTATTCTTGAGTAGTGAATTAACTTCGGTCATAATTCCTAGTATACCATGAGTGTAATCTTGTTGTGAGTGACACTAATGATGTTGAGGAAGTATTATATAAAAGTGAATATGGTGTGTTGTAGTTATGATTATGGATGATTCTGAAAGGGAGTCCTGAGAACTAAACAATGCTTAATTGTAGAAGTCTATTGATTATGATATTATAGGTGTTGTTATCGATGTTTGGGAGTTGTTTACTAGATGGAGGAAGTTGTTGAAACAAAGGAAATGCTACCCAATTTCCGTTAGCTCTTAGTCGCTTTAGTTTAGACTTAAGTATGTTTTAAATGATCTAATTTAGTACGAATTCTCTTGAATATAGAGTTGTGAGCTTGGAAGGAGAGCGTTAAGAAGACGTTAAGGTATATTAAGGCTAGTCCCTTTCTTTCACAGGCATGATTCCTATATTATAATTTCCTCTCTACATTTCCATGGCCTTCTTACATCCCAAAAGTTAAAAGTTAAAGATTCTTAAGAGCTTTTTATGAGAAGAAATGAGATGTGTCTTATGACAATGATGATGATGATGATGATTTTATTTCTAAAGGATCCAAAGTTTATGAATTGATGCTATTATGAGCTTAATGACCTTGTTTCATAATTTCTTCGATGTTATTCATTGTTGACCATCTCACCTCATGATACTAGTTCCTTCCAGGTGAGACATAGCGATGATGTTTGTTCCATAATATAATCCGAGGTTACCGACCTTACGTCACTCCGATAGAGTTATAGCTTTTGCTTGAGCTCTCATGCATGCTTTATGTTATGTATATGTGAGTTTACACCGTGCCTAGTTGGCCGAGCAGACACCACTAGTGGTCGGCATGAGATGGTTACCTCGGACGCGGGAGGCCCGGACGCGGGCTAATGATGATCACACCGTACCTACATGATCGGGCAGTTTATTTATGTATATATGATATGATGATGTCTTAAATATAAAAGTTAGCATGCATGACTCCACCTTAAGAGGCGGTCATCAGTTACAGGTTATCTCTCCATCTTATGCTCTCTTGTTTCTTGATTATCTTTGTTATACAGTCCTTACATACTCAGTACATTGTTCGTACTGACGTCTTTCTTTTTTTTTTTGGACGCTGCGTTCATACCCGCAGGTAAGCAGGGAGACGGCACAGACACTTAGGAGCTCGTCAGCATCTACACAGGAGCACTCCACTACTTCAGAGTTGCAGTTTATTGGTATATTCTTTTGTATACATGTTTGGGGCATGGCGGGGTCCTGTCCCATCCTTATGATTTCCATACTCCAGTTAGAGGCTTGTAGATACATATGTGTGGGTAGTAGATGTCTCATGATCTTCTTAGTGTATATCTTGTTTATCATTTTATAGCCTCGTGGGCTTGTACACATACGCATATTTTGAGGAGTAATTGAAGATCGTTTCATAGTAAGCTTTACTTGAGAGTTGTGTTGATCCATGTTAATTATGGTAATGAGCATGATGAGTGGTGCTCGGAAGGTTAGCTCCGGGTACCCGTCATGGTAGCCTCTACCGGGTCGTGACAATAACGATAAGGAAAAGAGATGAATTGACGACGGACGCAGTCAGACACCTTGTACACAGGAATGTTAAATAGAATGATAGGCAAAAGTTGGGAGGTATGGCTCCATAGGAAGATTTGCTTGAGGTTATAAGGTGAAGGCACGATGATAGATCAATTAACGAAGAGTTAGAGAAAGATTAATCGCGATAGCACTCAGAGTTAAAGACGAGCTCTGATAATATCTAAATGGTGTACTTACTTTGAATTAGTCGTACCGAAGGTATAGTCGGAATGGAAGCAATGACAGAGGGTGGTACAACTCTAAACCATCCGAATTATTAAATAACAACGTCGACTTTGAGGGTAAAGCGTGGATGTAATAGTAGGAGAAAGACAGAGCGAGAAAGAGTTGAACTAAAGGTAAGGTGGTATACGACGACAAACTGCTACATCTGGAATAATTACGACGGAATATGATAACATGTATGATTACACAGAGGAGGAAGCCAATAGATGAATCTAGAACTTCATGTATAAGGAATCCAGAACGTAAGGTAAACTAGGCTTAAGCTGTAAGAAATTGACAAGCGAACAACAATTTTTTTTTAAAAATAAGTCGTTGGATGAGGTAGGACTACGTATTGTAAAATAGTATGAATACATAAAGATCAAATTGAGCAAATGTATAACTACTATGATCAGAATGTAATTGGATGGAAGTGATACGGTTTTAAAGCATAGTATACCCCGGGAAACGCAGGGAACCGGGACATAGTGACCTAGAATATAACGAAGATATTTCTATAGCTAACAAGGCAAGGATATTGCCAGGATGATTTTGTATAATCTAAAGAAGTGTTCGATAAAGGGATTGAAGTTATTAAAAGAGTAATAGACATCAAGATCGAAGACGTATTTGTTGTATGATGGGGGAGGTGAGATAAGGATAGGACTGAGGTCCATTGTCCACTTTATTTCGGAGCATCAAAGGTATACCATGATGACATTAACTTTGACAAGACGATGTGGAGACAAGGGTTATAAAATGTCTAAATCATGGCGGGTTAAGGCAGAATACGACCATCACAATATAGCGAGGATCGATGGCTACTAATACAGCAAGTCTGATTCTACAGAGGAGGTCATAAATAGCTCAACAAGAACCGCCTACTTCCATTGGATAAGTTACCAAAGGTTATACGAAACAATGAGATGCGGAAAGCAGTTCGGATGTATAATGTATTGCCTTAGTTATGACTACTAAAAATGTTTAGTTACGGAAACCTTTGTACACCCCCCTCTCAAGAAACTTGGATGCAACAAGTTACTTATATCGTAGCTTTTCAGAGAGGTGGTTAAGTGAAACGTGTATGCTAGATGATCAATAAGAATCCCAGACCTCACGAGGACATGAGAAGGATCCCGTCTATCAAATTAGAATGATCGTGTTATCTACACATGTGGCAAACTATGAGGATCATGGGATAGCCTTATAAAATGTGATATGAAATTGGAATGCAGATTCACCATCCGATAAATTAAAGGATGAAACTGTTCTATCGAACGGATTGCTAGTCTAAAGCTAAAAGAGAATTCATGAAGGAGTTAGAACGTGAAAGCAAGGTATTCTTAAAGATATTACGCACGAAGGACTCATGGTATGATACGTCAAGCGGATTATGGTATATAAGGCCGCGCCAAACCATAAGAGAATAAATGGAAATCACCTCGAGAATAGGATACTCTAACTCGACAATAACATATTGATAGAACTGAATGATATATGGGTAATAAGAAGGTCGATATTATGAGAAAATTATCAGAGATAGTACGCCAACCCACAGGTTCATGATGCTACGGAAGGGTTCTATAAGAAACAAAAGAGGAAAGAAGGGTCAAGCATTGAAGAGTAAATGTAGCATTCTTGTACGAAAGGAACGGGACAATGGCATAATCTAGCTGAGCATGATGAGTTAAATATCTCAAGAATATCAAGGATTAGAAGTTACCCCAATAGGTCCTAACATTCGAGGACAAATGTTCCTAATAGGGGACGGATGTTATACCTCATAAATTTTCGAGTTGTTTGTGTCGTAAGTAAACTAACGTAAGCCTGGAGAGGCCGTGGAACCCCTATAAGGTTAAAAAAGACTTTTAACAAGTGTTAAGCATGTATCTAAAGGTTTCGGGATCAAGTGAATCGAAGAAATTAAGTTCGTCGAAACTTGGGGAAAACTAGGAAGAATTCTGGAGAGGCTTTTGGCCCAACTTTCGGAAGGTATATCTTCTAGTGTATAAGGAGTTACGGAATGCATAACCTATCTAAATTCAAGTACAGAGAGTCTTCTTTCCAATGCAACTAAAAATTTGTAAATTAGAGAATTATGGTGCCATGTACGACCCATAAAAAAATGTACTCATGTACGGCCCGTACCTTATAAACAGAATGTTGTATTTTTGTAGGCCCAGGTACAGTGCAAAAGTACGGCCCGTACATGGATGTATGGCCCGTACATTCTGGGCGTACATTGAGGCGGTGGCCAACTTTGTTTTGTTTTATATTCTTTTGGAGGGTTATTTCTGATCATTTTTCACTCCAACTTCGTCTCCAAACCCCTAAAACCATCCCTAGCAAGTTCATAAAGATCCAAGAGTGAAATCAAGTGGCTATATTCCAATTCAACATCAAAATCTCACTCTAGTGAAGGATAGTACGTCCATGGTGTTGTGTGGTGAACAAGGGTGGTTGTGAGCCGAACCAAGTTGGTATTCCAAGTTTTAATTGCTATTCAAGGTATGTTTAATCCTCCCTTGCTTACGCCTGAGCTTATTTAAGTGTTGGTTGGGAAATTTGAATGAGAAACTACAAGCTAGCACTCGAAAATGATATTGGATATTGTTATTCTTGTTGGACTGTTTTGGGAGCTATGTTTATGACTTGTTATGGCTGGAGATTATGGAAAGGAACTTGATTATGGTATGATTGTTATTGTTATGCATGTTTATATGTTTATCAAGTGAATTTGTGAAGAAAACATGTAAAACTTGAAGTTGAAAATGAGGTTAAGTAGAGTATGTGTGTGGGCTGTTTTGAAAGGAGCTCATAAACTTGTTCTTGATCTGATTTGGTTGTAATGACTTAGACATATTGTTGTTGATGTTGTTTTTGTTATGTGGGTTGTATTGAGTTTGGCTAGAAGTGGAAAATATAGGGGAAATGCTGCCCAAATTCATATAGGTCACCTACTAGCTTAGAAATGCTTTGTGAGGTTCTTCTATGGTTTAACTATGGCTCCTATTGCATTATTGTAGATTGGCGATAATTGGAGGATATACGTTGAGTTGTTAACCTAAACAATAAAGGTATGTTAAGGCACTTTCTCTTATTCTTGATTATGGTATGGCGTTTATGCTTATGAATGTTTATATGTTTATCATGTGAATTGGTGAAGAAAACATGTAAAACTTGAAGTTGAAAGTGAGATTAAGGTGTGTATGTGTGTGGGCTATTTTGAAAGGAGTTCATAAACTAGTTCTTGATCTGATTTGGTTGTAATGACTTAGACATATTGTTGTTGATGTTGTTTTTGTTGTATTGGGTTGGATTGAGTTTGGCTAGAAGTGGAAAATATAGGGGAAATGCTGCCCAAATTCGTATAGGTCACCTACTAGCTTAGAAATGCTTTGTGAGGTTCTTCTACGGTTTAACTATGGCTCTTATTGCCTTATTGTAGATTGGCGAGCATTGGAGGATATACGTTGAGTTGTTAACCTAAACGACAAGGGCACGTTAAGGCACTTTCTCTTATTCTTTGGCATGATTCCTAATGAAGTGATGCATAAACGAACAATATCCATAACGGCTCCATTCCTAGAAATGCTAGAAGCTTATGTTCTTGCTCTCTATATAATGGCACTGATTCTTGTTGTATTGCTCATTGATCCTTAAATGCAAGTTATGTTGATGATCTTAGTTCCATAATGTTAATTGGAGGTGCAACGATTTTACGTCACTCCGATAAGTTCATAACGTTCCTTTATGGCTCTTACACATGCATTATGTATATATATTATGGTATTGATGCCCACAGTGGCTTGAAAACGTTATATACGCATATATATATGGTACGACGATGCTATACACGCACCCCTGATCAGGTGGATATTATGAGGATGATGTCCATAGGCTGATGCGTATATGGGCATATATATATTATATGATGATGGCGCTATATGCTCGTATATACCGTATTCATGCATATCATAGATCCCAATGGCAATACATAGCCAAGGTTGAGTTTCTTATTCCTTTATTACATTATTGTCTTTCCTTATGTTGTTATCTACCTTACATACTCTGTACTTTATTCGTACCGAAGTCCTTTTTTTTCCGGGGACGCGTTTCATGTACAGTGTCCGATATAGGTTGACGTTCCTCCCAGTAGGTTACCAACTCTGCAGACAGTGTCATCGCACTCCACTTGCTCCGGAGTTTCCTTTTTGGGTCAGTATGACTATGTATATATGTTATGGGTATGGCGGGACCCTGTCCCGACCTTATGACGATTATGTACTCTTTAGAGGCTTGTAGACAAATGTCATGTATATAGATGTTTTGTATGGCCATGTCGGCCTATAGTTTGACATACGGATGTCCATTTCGGCCTTGTAGGCCCGTATATCTTATGTATATCATGTTGGGGTCATTTCTTGTCGAATATTCTTTATGTCTTATTCAAATTGTCTCATGGCTGCCCCCTGGCCCACTTATGTGTGTTATTATGACTAAGGATGCACGTTATGGTGGTGCCGGCAAGCCTGCCAGTGCCGTTACGGCCTTCCGATTTGGGTCGTGACAATAAACTTACGTGTTGATATTTGTATACCGAGATGCCATGTGATTAGAAAGACTACGGCTAGCCAGAGGGGTAATGCAGCAGCACGTGAGGGTGCAAGCAGAGTACCCCTAATTGATGTGGCCAGTCTGAGGCCCAATATGGGATACCCGCACATCCATCCTCGACTCCTCCACCGCCAGAGGAGCTTTCGAGAGAGACAACACCTTCAGTTCCCCCTCCTGTTCCATCTGATCTGGATATCAGGAGTGCAGTGCATTTATTGACAAAGATAGTGGCTACACAGAGGCAACCGAGAGCACCAGCTAGTGCAAGGCCTTCTGAGGGTCTCGGTAGCTTGAAAGTTTGTGAGTTTATAGCTCTAGACTCTCCAGAGCATATGGGGACTAGGCGGGATGAAGATCCGCAAAATCATATTGATCGCCTTTTTTTACCGGGATTTTCGCAGTGATGCATCTTCGAGGCAGAGCGATGGCGCCCTTCGTATTGCGAGACATAGTCGTCCCTGTGGTATGAGGGATGGGATAGTTCCAGAGGACCTGAGGCACCTCTAGCAGAGTGGCACGAATTTCTCGAGGCCTTCTTAGATCATTACTTGCCTTTAGAGATATGAAGGCCCAGGTTGATCAATTATTGGCCCTTCAGCAGGGCAGTATGAGTGTTCGTGAGTATTGTCTCCAGTTTGATTCTCTCGCCAGGTATGCTCAATCTCTTGTTGACTTGATGCGGGCCAGGATTCACCGGTTTATAGCAGGGCTTCTACCAGACTATGTGGAGGCCTGTAGTATGTACCGCACTGAATGATAATATGGACATCTTGCGGATTCAGGCCTTCGCCTAGAATCTAGAGGATCATAGGTGCCAGTAGCGGGTTACTGAGAGGATAGGGAGGGAGCACCACAAGAGAGTGAGGTCGTCGGTTATCAAGGTGATTTTCGAGTGGTTTTCGAGGTCACGATATTATGATAGGTCACCTAGGGCACCACCACCTCAGTCCCATGGCTACAGATTTGATCGTTATATTCCATCAGGACCAGGCGAGAGCTCCCGAGCATCAGGGTCCCAGCAACAGAGGGGTTCAGGATAGATGAGGTCGTCAACGCTGCATTGTGATAATTGTGCACTACAACAAATATGATATTTAGCTACGAAAGTACTAGCTATGGCGCAAAATTCGTCACTAAATGTTCACTTTTCGTGAAAAAAGTTACATTTCGTCCTTAAATACATGAGGCACATATTTTTAGTGACGAAACACAAAATTTCGTAGCAAAGTTTATTCCCCTAAAGTTTCCCTCCAAAAAATGAGTTGACGCCATTTATTGAGTACTTAGTGTCACACCCTTAATCCGATACAAAGGTGATGGGCACCCGACCCTTACCTAGGCCGAGCGAACCCGCAGACTCTCATAATACTCATAGCCATCTTTTGGGCCCACAAACATAACATAAGCACGGGGTGAAAATTTTTTCGGAAAACATACACGCCTTTCATCTCTTCAAATCAAACAAAATCCGTAGTCACAACAAATACGTAATATAATGCATAATAATGTATCGGCCTACATAGCCGATTACAAACCGACATATCACGCACACGACACCGTTCGCAAAGTCTCTACCAACATCTCGTATATCACACAAACGCACTCGTACTCGGCAAAGCACTCCGTGAGGAAATGGAGTCGTAATCCCGCCGGAACATCTCCGCTAACATCATCTTATCCGTGGGTACCGCGCGTACGAAACGCAGCCCCCGAAGTGGGGTCGACGGAATATGTACTCGAGCATGCAAAGCAGGAGGTACGAAAAACGAAGTCATAATCGGCGCGAAGTACGTAAAGTGAGCATGACAACTCGGAAAACCAAAGTGCTTGCATCCGAGGTAAAAATCATACATAAGCGGTACTGAAGACAAATATAACCATCAGAATGCCAAAATACTTACTTAACTTTCTTTTGGAAAAACATTCCTATCTCACATATACGGAAAATAGAACATATCATATGAGCTGACATTAACCGACTGATTCCATTCGTAATACGTATATCATACCACATCATACTTCGTATTCCAAAGCGGGCATCTGATACAAAGAAACAAATCGAGTCATAATCGAAACGAAATACGTAAAGTAAGTGCCAATCCAAAATACCAAAGTGTTTATTTTCAATATCACTCAACATACCGCGGTCAAATACCCGGCAATTGTCAATACCACACATACACATACCGCGGCCGAGGAACCCACGGTCAATATCACACGTACACATACCGCGGCCGGAACCCGGCTGTCAATATCACTCAACATACCGCGGACAAGTACCCATGGCAATATCACACAACATACCGCGACAAGTACAATGGCGACGGTAATATCACATAACATACCATGACAAGTACCAGCGGCAATATCACACATACACATACCGCGGTCAAGAATCCAAGCTAATATCACATACACACATACCGCGGCCAAGAATCCGGCGGTCATGTCACAAAATTGTCAAGTATCCGGCGGACAATATCACACATACATTACGCCGCTGCCAAGAATCCATTGTCATACTGCCCGCGGTCAAGTATCCACGGACAATATCACACATACCGGCCCGGACTCGGCGAAAAAATGTAACAACAAAATGCACGAGCGAATTACAAGTAACCAAATACAGCTTTTAAAATATTTTCAAAGACTTAATAGGTTAATCAAACGACCCATCATTTGTAAGCCAAAACAGTAGTCAAATCAGATTTCCTCCCGAATATCACTCGGGAATATATCAAACCGAACTTTTGAAACCATATTCACGTATCAAAGTCATAAGCATAAAAAATCCTTATTTCAAACTCAACAGATAGATAAGTAATCATACTCGGGGGTCGGAA
Organism: Lycium ferocissimum; assembly: GCF_029784015.1. Classification (NCBI taxonomy): domain Eukaryota; kingdom Viridiplantae; phylum Streptophyta; class Magnoliopsida; order Solanales; family Solanaceae; genus Lycium; species Lycium ferocissimum. The sequence goes on from NC_081351.1 coordinate 66,989,111, forward strand.
GGTAGTCAGATTGGATTCTTTCGAAAATAGGTCATTAGAACCAACATAGAAGGTCGCGGGACCCACGGACGAGCGTCAACCCAATCCGGGCCCGCCTATGAAAATTTAAGTCATTACTCGTCATAAAGTCATTTGCGAAAGTATCAAAGTGATCCGAGCCCTTCCTTGAATGTTACGGGCGTTCGTAGTTTCGAAATCGTTTAAGAACAAATCTCTTTTGAAAACAAAACTCTTTGGCAACCTTGAAAATTTAATCATACAAAAGTCATAAGGATCATAACTCGACCGCATTAAGGATACGAATATCAAGAAACAAATAAGAATCGTTTCCACCACATTTCAAACTCAACCATATCAAAAACACACGAACCATAGCTCCGACCATGCAAGGATACCAACATCAAAAGCAAATACGAATCACAAACATACTCGAAACTTAAGAATGGAATTACCCCGAGGCACAAATCGTGTCATACCTTAATCCCGTCTAAGACATGCCAAAAGAAAAGAAGGGTAAGCTTCACATACCTCGTCTATTCTCGAAGCTAATCCAATCTTACGTCGCGAACTTCCCAAGCTCTACAATATGCCATTAAGAATCAAATATTAGCTAAGAGCATTTAGGGACCCGATTCCAAACGAATACCAAATTCTCAGAAAATTGGGCAGCATTTCCCCAGAATACACCAACCCGAGAATTCAACTCGGCCAATATTATCAACAACAATACCAACAACCATTCTAACAACATCAATCATTAATTCAAAATGCATTCTAACATTAACAACCTTCTTTCACATAATGCAACGACATTCACTTATATTCAATTCAACCGCATATAACCAAACTAACACGCTTACACATTCAATTACTAATCCGAAACCATTCAAACAATATTCAAGAACACTTTAAACAATCCGCAAAATATTCCAAACAACCCAACCACTATACTATTCCACCCGAAACTTCCAAATGCCATAAGAACAACAACAATACATGTTTTTCTTCCAAATTCATAAACCATCATTTTCATTATGGAATCCATATCAACAACAACCAAAATATTAAATAAAAATTAGTTCATCACTCCAACATAACCAACACCTACACGGCTTCACTTCAACATACCATATTTCATGAATTTCCACACACCACAACACATATAAACCATCCATAACATGTGAAAAGAGGATTAAAACTTACCTTCTTCAACATTTTCTTGTTCCCATGCTCCTCTAATTCCAAATGAAATTATATTCGTGACTATGCGCTGCCCGGACTTCGATTGGTACTTCATTACTTGAAATTTCACTCAAAATCCTCATTTGGTGAGGTATATTTGCTCCCTTTTTTGTTGCTGAATTTTTCTGGAAAGTTTTGGAACTTTTGGCAAAAAAATGAGATTTTTGTCCCTTAAAACGGACGTCAAGTCGGTTTTATCAGACATGTTATATCCCGTATTTTGAACGACGGGACGATTCGGGTTAACTATGATAAGTTAAGGTCGTGACCATTCCCGGGTGCGAAGTCGGGACGTGTGACCTTCGATTTTGTCGTAGGACCTAAGTGTGTATGATGTTATTGGTATGGAAACATCAAAGAAACTTTGGGACCAAAGATGGAATTATGAGAAGTGGTCAATTATTGAAAGAAAAAGAGGGAGTAAATGGGACCATGTGGTGGCCACCTTTGAGTGGGCTATGGCCACATGGTTGGCTATTATATGTAATATAATAGATGACTTAGAGGGATTATATCACCATTTCAAGACTTAGGAAAAATCAAGAAGATTTGAGAGCAAGAACAACACCCTATTCGGCCAAGAACAATAAAAAGAGAGAGTCCAAGATTTAGCCACCAAAAAAATTATTTCTCCTAGTTTTCCTACTAATCGAGGGTGCTTGATAACGTGGAGTTGTTGTTTCAAGCGTTGATTGTTCGTTTTCATCCTTGGCCAACCTTGGACAAGTTGAGGAGTTGTGAAGAAAGGTAAATTCTAATCTTGTTTTATGAGTTATGGAAGGTTTATGTGTGTTGTTGTATGTTAATTTGGATGAAATTCATGGAGATTTTGTATTTGGAGTTGAGCCGTGTACTATGCTATTTAGCGTGCATGTGTGTGTGTGTGTTGTGTTAAAGGTGGTGCATGAGTTTTATGTAGCATGTTTGGTTGTTGTAGAGTGTTGAAGTGAATGAAAATCATGAAGTGTGTATGTAAGTGTGTTGGCCGAATATGGCCTCTTATGGGTGTCAAGAAATGAATTAGTTTTCTTGGAATTTTGGTTGTTGTTGTTATGTGGATTCTATGTTGGAAATAAGAGTTTAATGATTCAAATTGGTATTGTAAGTGTTATGGGCTGATTTGGAAGATTTGGTGCATTTAGTGTAATTTTTATGTTTATGGAAATGGCGTGGTTAGAGTATAGATTGTTGGAGTAAATCATGTTTTGAAATCAAGGAATGTGTTAGAGTTGAGGTTCTCGGGTTTGGGGACCATTTCGGGTGGATTGGAGTATTTGTTGGGTTGTTGGGAATATTGTGTGAATTGTTTAAAGAGTTCTTGAATATTGTTTGAATGGTTTTGGATTGATAATTGAATATGCGTTAGTTTGATTACATGTTGGTTTGTAAGTATGTAGTTGTAGTAAGCATAATTGGAATATTGTTGGAATGTGTGGAGAAGGATTATTAATGTTCGAATGTGTTTGAATTGATTATGGATATTGTTGGAATGATTGTTGGTGTTGTTGAATTTGGCCGAGTTGAATTCTCGGGGTTGGTCTATTTTCAGGGGAAGTGCTGCCCAAATTCCTACAGAATTATGTGTTAGTTTGGAAATTAGCCTCTAAATGCTTGGTTGACGTTGGTATTTATTAATGTTATGTAGATCTTGGAGAGTTCGAGATATAAGTTTGATTTGGATTAGTGTTGGGTGCGAGCGAGTATGTAAAGCTTAACTCTTCTTTCTCTTTGGCATGTCTTAGTTGTACATAGGCTACGACACGAGTCTCGAGGAAATTCTACTCTCACAATCCGAGCATGTCTATGATTCGCGTTTGTCTCTCGATATTCATATGTTGGTGTGAGAAAATATTGGCTTTGATGTTTTTGGAATAATTGATTTTTCTTCTCTCTTAAAATTTCCTAAAAGTTGGTTTCCAAAAGAGTTTTATTCTTAAACGATGTTGAAACTACGAACTGCCGTAACTTTCGACTAAGGGCTCGGATTGCCTCGATATCGGCCGGGGAGGTTGTATGACGTGTGATGAGTATGTTTTCCATAGGCGGCCCGGCTCGGGTTGACACTCGTCCGTGGTCCGCGACCTTCCTTTGTACATTTCTGATGACATTTGAAAGAGTTTGGTATGACGATTTTCCCGATTCCCAAGTATGGTCATTTTACTTACTTTTTGAACTTATGATAACGATTTCATGCATATGGTTACTCACGACTCTGCTCGTGCGTGTTGTTGGTACATCTTTCACCGGTTCCCGAGTCGGTTTGTTGTCGTGCGCATTATGATATATATTCCGGTGTTATGCTGTGTTACGGTTCAGACTCGCCATAAAGCCGGGTTCCGTTTTATGAAGTTATCCGTGATATGGCTTATGATGTGTTGTGATGATGTGTTGCGTTCGGGGTGTACGGAGATTTGAAAAACTCGGTGTTATCTTGTGTTATGGCGCGTCGACGGCGGGCGACCATATTTCCCGTGCCTTACGCATACTTTGTATTTTGAAAATAAACCTTTGACATTTTGGAAATGTACTTATTTTCGGTGACTTCTACATTTCGAGTGTGACTCATATTTGCTTACCGTATCTTACGCTTTGCATACTCGTACATATTTCGTACCGACCCCTTTCCCCGGGGGCTGCGTTTCATGCCCGCGAGGTACGACGCCCGATTTAGCGATCCGCCGCCAGAGACCCATCCTGTTGTGTTGGAGTGCTCCTTTTATCCCGAGCTATATCTTGCATATACTCGTTTGTTGCATATATGTGTGTGTGTTCGGGGGTACGGCGGGGCTGTCCCGTCATATGATCTCCGTTGGTTTGTTTAGAGGCCGTAGACGTATATGTGGGTTATGTGCCTATCCGGTACAGATGGGTTTGTATATTATATGTTTTAATAAATGCGCCATCGAATGCCTTGTCGGCTTTCGTATATATGTATATATATATATGAATGGGTTTGAGATGTGTTTGAGACGTTGTTTGATATTTGTATACGCGTAAGCCTACTGCGTGTGATTTGGGTTCGATGAATGCATTTGGGTGCCCAACTCGGGCACTAGTCACGGCTTTCTGGTTGGGTGGTGACAACGCGCATCTTAGCTTGAAGACCGGTAGAGCGGCACCGTAGCTGTACCGCGGGAAAGTTGTTTCGCGTCGACAGCTCAGCTTGTAACGTCTATAATTCTCTACTCCGATGTCCTATCAATGAACGGTTTGTTGCATTACAAACTAGACTCGACGAACTTCATTTTAGGATTTTGAAACACCTTAAAACTCCACATATACTATGAGATATGCGCCTCCAAAATTGACTAAAATCCGTCCCGCGTTTCTCAAATTTTCGTCGAATTTATTTTCTTCAATTTGCTCAATCCCGAAATATTCCAAAATTCTCCATACATGATATTTATCACTTATTACACTAATAATGGTCATGTTACCGTGTTTCAAAATATTCTTTCCCGATTACGACTTACGAGATCGTAATTCACCCTTTTTCTTCGTCGTTACGTACTCTCCATGGCTTGTGCCTTTCAAAACATCCCATTACTATGATGAGGTACATGTCAAACTCATGCTCTGAAAACGCGGGGTATAACACTTAGCCACGAATTTAAAGTTTTGAGTGACACATTATTTTGTCATTAATGATGTACCCAATATGTGACAAACTAATTTTCGTCCTAAAATAAGACAAATTTTGGAGACGAAAAACTTTTGTCGCAAAAACTATGTTGATACATTAGCAACAAATTAGAATTTGTAGTTAACCATTGTAAACTTTAGCCACATAATTTTATATTTAATTGTGACCTTAATTTTTGTCACTAATAGTTCGAACAATTAGTGACAATTGTATTATTTGTCTCTATTCAACTTACAATTTAGTTACAATCAATTTTGTCACAAAAAATATAAATTCCAAATGGGTACGACTTAAATTTCGTTGTTGAACAGTGAAATTATTGGCTACGAAAGAACTTCGTATTTAAAAAGATTCAGACACATCTCGATCTAAAAAAAATAAAAATTAGAGTTTTATTGGTTAATAGCTATACCCCACAAGCATAATTTTCTTTGAAATACTAGACTACACCATTGACGAGCGACATAGACCATATTATATAATAAAAGAGATAAAATGCCTATACACTTTTTTTAAAACTAATATACCACTAAATTTTGGAGACGAAAAACTTTTGTCGCAAAACATATGTTGATATATTAGCTACAAATTAGAATTTGTAGTTAATCATTGCAAACTTTACCCGCAGAATTTTATATTTAATTGTAAATTTAATTTTTGTCACTAATAGTTTGAACAATTAGTGCCAATTGTATTATTTCTCTATTCAACCTACAATTTAGTCACAATGAAATTTTGTCACAAGAAAATATAATTTCAAATGGCGACGACTTAAATTTCGTAGTTGAATAGTTAAATTATTCGCTACAAAAAAAAAATTGTAGTTATAAATTAAAAGATTCAGACACATCTCGATTTAAACAAAATAAAAATTAGAGTTTTATCCCTCAATAGATATACACCAAGCATAATTTTCTTTGAAATACTAGCCTATACTACTGACAAGCGACATAGACCATATTATATAATAAAAGAGATAAAATGCTTATACACATTTTTTTTGAACTAATATACCACTATGTAGCGAGCTTAGCGATGAATTTTATTAATAACGAGGTTCATTATTAAAAAAAAAGTAGTTGCGCTTTGCAGAAAAATAAAATTCTATAATTAACTGTGAAGATAGCTTATTTTGAGAGGTAAGCTTACAGATAATCCCAATCGATGACATGAATTAATCCCCATTGCTCAATGCAATCTTGCAATAGGAAACCGAGAAAATCTACCAGGCCTACCTAATACTTCCATTTCAAGTTCTAATCTACTTTTAGTGCTACAATAAGGTGAACAAACACTTTCTTTGGTGCTTATCCTCTGTCAAACTTCCCAGTAAGATGAGTATAAATCTAGCGATCTCTATAGGATGCATACTACTGCTTCCTTCGTAAATCTAGAATAACTTGTACAAGTCACTTGGATATCTTGGCAGTAGGTTCTCTTAGCAACAAGCAAAGAACCATTGCGATATGCCATCAACAGTATCACGATGTGGGTTGAACTTAACGACATCAGCTTGAAGGTTGTAGTATGTTTAGAACATCAAGGAAAGAGAGACCTCCTGGCTCTATAGGAGATACTCAAGGAGCAAATCTTTGGATCCATACAGTCAAGATCTACCGAGATATATAAGCCCCTTCACACCTTCGCCAAGTTTCTGAATTTACAAGAATAATATTAACCAATTGAGATTATCAATGAAGCAAATAAATAATGAAATTCCAGCATATAGACAATGGAAGAATAGAAGTTGCTACATTTGGTAGCTAACTGTGTACTGGGAGAAATACGCTCCCGGGGTTAGGCTGCATGGCCGGATGATCAGAGAGGCTGAAAGTGCTATACAGTTGGCCTCCACCCCTACCAACTTAGGTCACATCTGCAGACCTCGGTCAGTGTGCCATAGCACGTTATGCCACAGTCATGTCATATCACCCGAACGTTTGGGTTGAAAAGCCTTGTTTTGGCTTATATAAGATAGCTTAGGGTAGAAGGAAGGTAACATCTCCTTCTCCGACAGTGACTGCTCGGGACTTGCCCCTTCACACAATGATGCCCTGGTAATATCTATTCAAATTGCTAATTCTTTAATCAAATGTGTGCTTATTGATCCAGGGAGCTCGGCGACATAATTCAGGTGTGAGTTCTGAAAGAAATGGGAGTAGAGGAATCGATCAGCTCGGCAACTAAAGTATTAGCAGGATTCAACATGTCAAGTGAACTGACCCGAGGAGAAATCGAGTTGCCGGTCCATGCTGATGGCAAGGAACAGGGCACTATCTTCGATGTCGTGTTTGGAGACATGTCTTACAACGTGATATTGGGAAGGTCTTGGATTCATTCAATGCAGGCAGTTCCCTCCAATTTCCATCAGAAAATTAAATTCCCCACTCCTTGGAGAATCGGGGAGATCAGAGGAGACCAAGGTGCCACTCTTGAGATGGAAGCCGTAGCGATAATGACGGCCCAGGAGAGCAAGTAGTACAAATAGAAATCACAGTTGCCGAGCTCGAATACCGAACCCTGAAGAACGACGAAAGAAGGGACCTTAGATCAGGCCATCCCGAAAGGGTTCGTTGTTCCGGTAGATAAAGACCCCGCAGATTCAACAATAGAAGAACTGGAGCGCGTGGAGCTTTTTGAAGAACTTCCCAAAAGAAGGTACACCTAGGCTCGGGACTGTCATCTGAGCTCAGGGATGGAATTTTAATTTCTTTAAAAGCTAATTCAAATTCCTTTGCCTGGTCTCGTCTAGACATAATAGGAATTCCCCCGGAGATAGCCATACATCGAGTAAGCTTTGATCCTAACCATCCCCTTGTGAGACAGTGGAAACGACCAATCTCAGCCATAAGGGACCAGTCATCAAGGAATAAGTGACACTGTTGCTAAATATAAGATCAGTCCGAAGGGTGGGGAACCCAGATTAGCTGGCTAACGTCGTGGAGGTGCCTAAGAAACTCAATAAGTTCAGGATGTGCGTATATTTCAAGGACTTAAACGCGGCCTGTCCAAAGGATTCCTTCCCACTGCCGCACATCGATCAGACGATTGATGCCACAACAAGGCACGAATTACTTAGCTTCTTAGACGCGTATTCCGGTTACAATCAAATTAGGTTGCAACCGAAAGGCCAGGAGAAGACGTCGTTCATGACCAATCACAGTAAATTCTATTATAACTTAATGCCTTTTGGTCTTAAAAATGCAGATGCAATATATCAAAGGTTGGTGAATAAAATGTTCGAAGGTCAGATGGGAAAGACCATGGAAGTCTATATAGATGACATACTGGTCAAATCCCGGAGAGCGGAAGACCATTTATCCGCCTTGAAAATGACCTTTGACATTCTCCATCAACATGGCATGAAGCTGAACCCAGAGAAGTGTGCCTTCGGGGTCAGGTTGGGGAAATTCTTGGGTTTCCTGGTTTTCAGCCGGGGTATTGAGATGAACCCGGATAAAGTCAAGGCTATTCAGGAAATGCCCGACACATTAGGCAATGTCAAAACAGTACAAAGGTTAACCGAAAGAGTCGCGACATTTGGAAGGTTCGTGTCCCTGTCCTTGGACCGGTGCCATAAATTTTTCTATCTGATGAAAAAAGATAACGGATTCAGTTGGACGCAAGAGTGCCACCAAAGCCTGAAAGACCTCAAAGCCTATCTGTCCGAACCTCATGTAATGGCAAAACCCAAAGAAGGGGAGCGTCTGTTCACATGCGAGAAGTTTGTACCGGTATCGATCGACATTACCGGTACGGAAGCCTGAGGAGATTTGCTCCCCGTCTACTATGCCAGTAAAATAATGACGGGGGTGAAATCTAGATATTCGGCTCTGGAAAAATTGGCCCTGGCCTTGGTTATGGCCGCCCGAAAGCTCCGTCCGTATTTCCAATGCCATTTGATAACAGTGGTTACGACTACCTCGTTGCAAGGCGAGAACCTCACAAGTCGGCTATCCAAATGGGCCATCTAGATAAGTGAGTATGATCTGGCATATCAACAGCGCACATCAATGCATGCGAAGGGACTGCCCGGATTTTTGGACGACTTCGCTCTCTCCGTACGGCCTTAAAAGGGACAGGTATGAACCTCCGACCTGTCTCTTCAGTTATTTTTCGATTAACACTTAAATTGCAGAACTGGGACTGGGACTAGCTAAAAGAACGATCGGCTCAAATAGAAAAAGACAAGAATCGGAAAATACGTGTTGCACTTTTCCTTGGCCGAGTTTTTCTCCCCTGAAAGAAGGGTTTTTACCAGCAAAGTTTTTAACAAGGAAACGATCGTAAAGTGTATTACATTAGTGAAGCCCGATCCATTCAGCCAAGATCCCATGTCGGTAACCGGAAGGTCTTCCCATGGCACCTAGGAGTTATTAATTTTTCTTTCCTCTTGATTATAATGTAAACGAACTTGGGCTCTGAGCCCCACCTTTTGTGAATGAAAGAGCGTCATGTCGCAACTGTTTTGTTCCAAATCTGTTGATACGAACGTGTCCTCCCAGAATCAAAAACATTCACCTTGAACACACAACACGGCCTACGGGCCTCCGAGCGTGAATGAATCATAAACCTTATGCCAAATAAGATGAGGTCGAGACATCCTTCTCATCGGCGTCGAACAAAGGGGGCCCCTCCTTTATTATGAATCAAATGAATAATTTGTGGTCATAAAATATGCGGCCGGAAGTAATATGCCGGGATGGGGATAAAAGATTGTACAAAATGCTAAATCTAAGAGTGACGGAAGTAAAGCAATCGTGATGCCTAAACACATGCTTCCGAAATAAAAATGGAGCAAAATTTTGAAAGAGGAATCCTAAGGCGGATGAATCCCCGTCGTCAAAAAGCTCCCCCTCAAAGAATCAGATAGCCTTACATCCGGTCCACAACAAATATCAATAGAGTAATAATGGCAGGCAATAAAGGCTTTGTTACAAAAAGCTTTATAAACGGCGCGTTATCATTCTAGAAAACGGAAAAACATGCAAAAGAAAAAATAAACAGGAGCGCGCAAATAGCATAGTTACTTTACATGGCCCAAAAACGAGGGCACCACCCAAAAAGGGACAACCATTATCAGGATGTTCAGAAAGTCATCAAAAAAGATATCAACTAGAAAAGACTGGCACTAAAAACAGAACAAAGTCAGGAGTCAGGAGTGAACAGTATTGACTGGAGGCTCAGATCCATCAACCACGGGAGGGGCAGGAACTTCGGATTTTGGAAGGACGGGAGCAGTCCCAGAAGGGATTTCTTCGACAATAGATTTCTCGAGTCCGATTCCCTTACCATCCACAGGGGCTTTCTTTTCAGCTCCCTCAGGGACCTCCTCTTCACCGCCTCCTCCGAAGACCATCCCTCGCCTTCGGATGACAAGGCAGGATCATCGACTGGAGGCTGGACAGGAAAATTCTTGGTAGCCGTTTCCTCCACGGACAACGCTGCAGCAATCTGGGCATTGATATTAACGATCCCATCTTGAGCCTCTTCAAGAGCAGTGGGCCCGGTACATCGCATGGGCCTTTTCCAGAGTAAATTATTTCCTCAGAGCTTGTATACGGGCATCAATACTGGAGTAGCTCAGCCAGCTCTCCCTTACCTTACTCTGGAGGGAGGCGTTAGTGTCAGAAAGGCACTGATTGGCCTAAATTTGTTCCTTGTTCCAGGCCATCTGGGCCTGAAGCCCTCCTCAAAGGTAGCCCGGGCTTCTTCCGCGGCCGACTTCTCTTTCCTACACGCCTCTAACTCAGCCTCCAAAACCTGGACCCTCTTAGTTAGGCCGGTCTCCTTCTCCAGAACAGTAGCATAGTGTTCTTGATGAGCCTCCCACTTTTTCCATAGCTCTACGAGATCAGAATGGAATTTTGCGCCCTCCTCGCCGTGAATCTTCCTATTCTTCTCCGATATGGTCTGCTTCTCTTGCAGCTCTTCTAGGGACACCAGCTTTACCTCCAAGGCAGGGAGGCACTCTTGCAACTTATGGTATTCTTCCCATTTTTTCCTCTTCTCAGTGAGTTTGCGTTGGAGACCCTCTGCCGTTAAGTGTTGGGCCTGAAAAACAAAAAGAAGCATTACGATATCGAAGCGGCGCGCGGCCAAGGCTAGCTAAGAGAAAGAAAGAAAATAAAAAATAAGTACCTGGGCAGCCGCATGAGTCCCGGCGTTATGGAGACAATCTGCAGACACGGCACTCATCTTTTCCAGGTCTCTATCTGAGGCCAATGGCCTCAAGTAACTGGCAACTCCCACCGGCAAAGACAGGAGATTGCATTCCTGAGGAACGAATAAAGTAGCATGCCTAATAGACGAAGGGTTGCGAACGGGAGTCAAAAAAGTATTAACCAAGCCTCTTTTGCGATCCTCTCGGGATTATCCGACCTCCTGGCAGTGTTGTCGGACCTAAGGGGGGACAGTTCGCCTCATGGCAACCGGAGTAGAGGCCACTAGGGACGAAAAAGGAATGGCCCGGAGCTTTGTTTCTAACATTGGGAGTGTGAAATGGAGGATGACAGGAGGAGCTAATCATCAGAGCAAGCTCCATTTCTTTAAAAAAGGCCTCTGTGGAAATTTCCTGGGGGGCCTTTGTCACTACCCAATTTACCAAGTTGTGATGGCACTAGTCCCATCATACTAGTAGGCCAACATCAATCATTAACAACCCAAAATGTTGAAAATATTAAAATCGAAAATAAGCATACAAGTCATTTTCAAGTCTTAATAATCTTAAATAGAAATACTTAAGTAGTTATTACAATCTTTCCCCAAAGCCCGATGTCACCATAATACTAGGACCACTAAGAGCATAAATAGTCTGAATACATAGGGAAACTGTCTGAAATGAAGAAGATAGAAAGTAAAGGACAAGGAGAATCCGGAGCTATCCCGAATCCAAGGAGCTCACCCCAGCCTCTCGAGCAACGCTCTAACGGGGAACCTGGTAGTCGCAGCCTCCACCCGTGCTAGGGTTCGAGTCTGCACAAAAAAAAAGGTGCAACAAGTGTAGCGTGAGTACAATAAACAATGGGTACTCAATATGCATCGTTGACCGACCCTTTCCGGAATAGAGACGAGGGTTAGTCTTCGACATCACAACCACACTTGTCCGCGAATAGGCCAAATACAAGACAATCATAATAATAGCTAAACCCACATAACAGATAGCTTTTCAAGATAAGGCAAAACGAATACTAATAATTACAACAACAATATAGAGAATGGATGAAATGATACGCAAACGCAATGCAACGCAATGGATGAATGATATGCAAATGCAATGCAAGGCCTTTGTTTCCACTTCCCGATATAGACACGTTCGAATATTAACGAATCGTGACCCATGGGGGGCTCATGAGGCCTATATATCACCGCTCCGGTAATTTCCTCGGATCACGGCCTCAATCACATCACATCTCAATAACCTATCTCTTAGCCAATCGGGCTCAAGTACCAATAGAACGTGCCAAAACATCATCACTCATTCGGAACAAGATCCCATCGGACTCACAATCATATCCTCAAATCGTATGCATGGATACATGAAAAGCATGAATATGGCATGCATCAAGTCAAGAGCAAGTATACAAGTATGAAATCCATTCTTATGTTCAAACACCATAAAGGCTTCACCTTTTTACTTTTTTTTTTTTCTTTTCATTTGAACGAGGATATATGTATGAGTGATATGCACACGAATAAAAAACACAGGAAATTAATAATACTAAGAGACATAAGTACGGGCATCAGACCCCAATCACAGATCCAAAGGATCATACGATTCTATCACCTAGTTCCCAAAGCATGGTATTCAAACAAACCATACAATTGAAATTGCGTAAATGCCCATAACATGATGACCGATATCCAATACTAGTGCTCGTCACCTCACAAGTATCGGAACCCCCTTAATTCACCCCAATTCCCTCTTATTAGGTTCATTTTAGCCAACACACACATTCAAGAAAGAGTTCAAGGTCTCAACATGCCTGGAATGCCGAATCACGACAACCTCTTACCACTCCGAATAGTCTCCAAATGAACAAAGTCTAGTCAAATATGGATTATTTTCTAGAACACGAATCCAACAACACCCATGTAGTTACATAATCCAAAACCCCCAAATTTATCCCTAAATTTAGATTTCGAACCCAAAAGGGCAAAACAGTAAATTGAACCTAGAATCATGATCCTCTGTAACGACCTGTTTTGTTGTTACCGTGATTTTTTCATTTTTGCCCTCGTGGACTCGTTCCTGAGTCTCGTTAGAACTATTTTAACCCGGGGAGATAGTTGGCATGACTTCTTAGGCATTGTTGTGGGCTTTAGAATGTTTTCTAGAAAATGGGGCTTAAGCGAAAATGAGTTGACTCAAGTTGACTTTTGAGTAAACGGACCTTTTTCAGAAATTCGTCAATTTCGAGAGTTCCGGAGGGTCGTTTAGAACTTGTGTGCATACTCGTTTAGGTTCCCGACCGCACTCGGGTGCATTTTGGGACCTGGGTTGGAAAGTTAGTTTTGAGGTATCGGGGGTTGACGCGGTCAACGAGATCTCTGATGGGAATTTTGAGGTCGCGAGTACATTCGTAGCGTATCTGTATATTTAGTTTGTGTCCGGGAGGTTCCTGGATGGTTCTGAGGGTCAATTTCAAGTTTTGAAGACACCGTAAAAATTCTGGTGTCTGGTGACCGCCGTAGCGGTAGACCGCCATTGCGTTAGGGTAACCGCCGTAGCGGTAGACCGCCATAGCGGTAGGATGATGGCTGACGGGCCAGATTTTCAATTTCAAAACCCTTAAAACCCTAAGACATTTCCCATAACTTCTATTATATTTTCTTACCACCTTGGAGGCGATTTGAGGGGCTAATGGTCAGATTTCTCTTGGAAGTAAGTTCCCTAATCCTAATCTCTTCCATTTTCCTTCCTAAGTAAGAATCCATGCTAGAAATTCCTAGAAGCTTAAGATTAAAAGAGAGTTTATGGGGGTTTTCTTGAAAAGGTTCTAAAAAAAAATGGCTTCCTAGATTGCGAATAAATGATGTTAATGTTGCTATTTATGCTAGATAATGATATATCTAGGCTTGTTAACCAATAATCTTCCATTCTAGAGTTAAAATACTTGAATCAAAGTTAGGGTTCTTAGACCCAAATTTGGGAGTTTTCATATAAATGATGATTTTGAGAATTAATTGAGTATTCCTATGATTAAAGTAATGGGTTTTGACCTTTTAGTATTGAATTTGGTTTTTTGGTCATAAATTTCCCGTTTTGCCCTTGGGTCCCATGTTTCCTAAATTAAGGGTTGGAATTTGACCCGAATAGAAAGTAGCCAATATGAATATCAGTATTCATAGTTTCTTACATAGAATTCATATGTGATAGAGTTTGATTATTTGGAGATTCTTTGAAACACAAGGCAACATGTGGGTTCGTGGCACCCGTTGACCGCCGTGTAGGTTATGGCTTTCCATTTCGGTAGACTCCAAGTTATTTTCCCATATTCGTGTATTAGAAGGAAAGGAGAATGTATGTGTAGGGATTGGAAATGTGAGATGGAATCCTAGGATTGTATTGATATGTGATTGTGTGTTCGGGCTAGTGGCCTGTAGATTATGTAGGGTGTATGATGTGGCTTCCTTCAAAATCAGGGGATATTATGTGACTTGGGAGTAGCGGACGAAACTTATTTTTGTGCCTAATAATGAAAATTCCCCGTAATATGTGATTACTTATGTTATGCCATTAAAAGTGAATCTAGTGGTTAAATGGGAGGATAAAATGTACCAATGATTGTGATTGAGTCCAAAATGAGTTGTGACGAGGGATTTTGAGTGTAGGGTGAGATTCTTGTTCCTAATTTAAGGAAGTGGCAAAAATGTATATTGATCGGTTGACCTGTTGTGTGTGGGACTAGCCACCCTGTTGTGTTATGTTTGACTATTCTATTGTGTTGGCTTGATATCATGTGTAGTTGGTAGATATCGAATTCTGTTTTGTCGTCCAGATGGGATAGATTTGACATACCCACTGTTGGTGTTGTGATATGATATATTGTTGGCATACCCACTGTTGGTATTGTGATATGATACGTTGTTAGCGTACCCGTTGCCGGTACTTGTGATATTGATATATTGTTGGCATACCATTGTTAGTATTGTGATATGGTACATTATTGGCGTACCCCATTGTTGGTACTTGTGATGTTGAACTTGATTGTAATGATTGACATATGCATTGCACGCATTCTCTCATATTCATGATGCATGGCCGATGCCGGTGATGATGGGTATCGTTGATTGAGCGAAACTAATATTTGCCAAACTCTTTACTTCGAGTGATTGTGAAAAGGCCGATGTGAAGATCCATTCCGAATCGTTGATTATATGAAGCTGGTGTTTGACAAACTCTTTTACTCGAGTGATTGAGAAGGCCGATGTCGAGGTTGATTCCGAATCGTTGATATATGCGTGCATGCATTCTCTCATATTCATGATGCATGGCCGATACCCGGTGATGATTCGGTATCATTGATTGAGCGAAATTGATATTTTGATAAACTCTTGAGTGACTGTGAGGTGGCCGATATAGGATGAGCTATTCCGGCATCGTTGTTTGATAGACGATTCCGATGTTATCTCGGAATAGTTATTAGTGCATGGACTCCGCGGGTCCCAGTGCATGCGGTGAGACTCACCAGAGCAATTAGTGGTCCCGTCTGTCTGTTGGGAAAAGATCTGGGATGGGTTGCACTTAAACTTTGCGAGTCACACTGGGTTGTGCTACCGAGACATCGATATTTCGGTCCGGAGTACATGTGTACACCTCATTTGCATGCCATGGCATTGCATTCATACATCTTGCACTGTATTGCATTGATACATCTTGCATTGCATTGTATTATGGCTTGTTTGAGATGATTTGGTGTTTACTTGTGATGAATGGATTCGGATTGATTTATTCAGACTTGGCACATTTGGGATTAGATGCTTTACTTAGGCAATGACATGTACTTGGATCTGGATTTATTGATCGAACTTGTTGAGGTATCCCACAGACCGTCCGTAAGATTAGTTATATGTTTGGTCTCTATGTGATGTAGGATAACGAGTGTCTTAATGATGAGTTGACTACTAGACTGAAACGATAGATTTAATGATATGTAAGTTCCGAGATCGTTGTGAGCTTAACTGGTGAATTATTAGAGTGAATTTAATGCTTAAGGGTATTGATACTCAATGTGTGGTAGATAGACGTATGACTTGATTGGGTTGTTATCCTATTTATCTGTGAATTCTTTTACTGATATGTGTTACTAACTATTATCGGCCTATGATACTTACTCCGCACGCGTGGTTTGTCGATATTGCACTTGCTACACCTTTTTTGGGGTGTAGATGGTTTGTGTGATTGATCGAAGCATATGTGGAAATACGCGGTGCCTACCTGGAAGGCCTCCTCCTATTTCATTCCGGGACGGAGGTTGAGTTTTAGAATGTAGTGGTAATCTGAAGTCATTAGTCGCTCTTGTACTAGTCTAGACCAGGTCATGGGAAGATGGATTGAGTCTGTAATCATGTATTTGTTCTAATCATATGAACACTTGAGTTTATTACATAAATATTATGATATTCCGCTGTTATTTCTAAATATCTATTGGTTTAAATGAATCGTCCTTATTTAATTAATGTGTATTCAATGAGAGGGTTCGCCTACCGAGGTGCGAAAGGTAGATGCCCGCGCGACCCCGAATCGGGTCGTGACATCCTCATACTTAACATAACCCATAAATTGAAAATCATCCAATAATAATCACTAATTCATGCTCAATTTCTAAAACCCCCAATTCTTAAGTTGGGTTCCAAAGCCCTTCAAATTTGCCTCTTAAAATCAACATTCTAAGCATGGGTTATGGGTCTAAATCACGAAAATAGTCATAAAACCAAGTTAGGAGACTTACCCAATGATTCTTCCTTGAATTGCGTTTAATTCTCCTCCAAAAACGCTCTCAAATTTAGGGGTTTTCGAATGGAAGTCTAAAGGAAGAATATACTAAAAACCACATTCTGTTCAGCGATTCGCGCACCTGCGCATTTAAGTTCGCATCGGCGGAAAAGACCTTGCCACGGCACATCCCCACAAAATATTTCAAGCTCGCAGCTGTGCACACCCACCTGCAGGAAATCCTTCGCAGGGGAGACCAAGGCCAACCTAGCAATCCTTCTCTCCTGCGGGACTCCTCTCGCCGGAGCGGGTCTGCAGGGGCGGGACCCCGTTAGCGCCTGCGCGGACACCAGAACCAGAAAAATCTGGTTTTTGACTATCATCACCCGAAATCCCGAGACAGAACCTCCCCGAGACAAACCAAATATGCAGACACAGGTAAAAACGCGCTACAAACTCACTCGCTCACTCAAAATTTCCAAAAGAGGTCTCATTGACCAAGTCAACCCCGAACGGGCAAAAACCAACTTTCTAACCAAATGACCGAAATGCCCCAAAGACCCTCGGGAACTGAACCAAACACTCAAACAGCCTATATTCAACGTCCCGAAGCTAATGGAACCAACGAAAATCCCAAAAGACGCAATTACCCTAGAAGATGACTAAAGTCAACCTAACACTTAAAGATTACTTAACTTAGAAAATGTCCAAAACAAGCAAAGGGGCGGTTCACAAAGGCAAAAGCAAGAAAGCTACCAAAACGACCTAACGGGTCGTTACAGTCTTTCCCCTACGATTAAGATTTTGAGAAGGGTCGACCTCCTCTTCACTGGAGTTGGCCTCTAGATCAATGGCCTTCTGGAGAGCAGCCGGCGTTTCTAAGTTGGGCCCCGGTTGCTTTGATCAGGGGTATCCGACTTACTTCTCTTTCTTTGAGGGAGTGGGGCCGGTGGACGACCTCTTCGATTGGACTAGAGACACCCTCCCTGGATCCCGGCCTAGTTGGGCTGCTGCTAGAAGAATTTGCTGGTCCACCACGGCCGGACTAGCGGCTACGTCCGCCAGTGGACAGACCGCAGACCCTTTTGGTAGGCCGTGATTTTTCCCCTTTCAGTTATTTTTGGTGGAAATTTCCTTCCACACGCGAAGAGCAGAGGTGGAGTCTAGGATCTTTTAAACCCACCTAGATAGGTCTCCCATTAGAGCTGGCCTCCATGCCACGGCTGAAAGAGTAATAAAGGAAAGAATTAGCCATAAAGGGCATAATAATGAATCAAAGACACGGTTAGAGGTTAAACTGACGATGTGGGTTCCACTCTTCGGGTATTCGGGGGTCTCCGGTGGCTTGACTAGATCCATGGTGCAATGATAACGTATCTCTCCGTCCATCCTCGGGCGGAGTAGTCATTGATGCTGGCAACCAAGGAGTTCTGACCGTGCCGGGCTGATCGAAAAATCCGGGCCCTAAAGATTTTGGGGAATAATGATGGATCAAGTGTGAGATAGTAAAATCCTCTTCCACACGAGAAGATAGGTACGGGAGGCACGCCACGATCCTCCAAACGGCTGGCCCGACCTGAGCCAAACATATATTATACCTCCTACAAACTCCAAGATCACGGGGTCAATCGTCGCTCACTCCCCGAGCTAGAAGGGATAGGTGTAAACTAATGAATACCCCGGCTGTAAGAGGTAATGTTCTCCTTCTCATCGGGAATGATCACTTCGATGTCCTTCCAACTGTAATCCTCTTTACCTGGCCCCGACTGTCGTTGCGAATAGAGGAGCGAAACGTGCTCGCCGGCCAGTTTTGATCGCGGTTAG
This sequence comes from Lycium ferocissimum, assembly GCF_029784015.1. Taxonomy (NCBI): domain Eukaryota; kingdom Viridiplantae; phylum Streptophyta; class Magnoliopsida; order Solanales; family Solanaceae; genus Lycium; species Lycium ferocissimum. Next base: position 67,007,758 of record NC_081351.1, read on the forward strand.
GAGCGGTGGAGGTAGCACTCTTAGTAAGATCTCTCTCTCGATCCACTATTGGGAATGAACGATTTAGCCTGTTGACCCTTAGAGATCGAATAGGGGGCCTTCTTATTTGGTACCTTGCTCAATGGTGGTCGCCGACCCCAAATCGGAACCTAGTGGATAGAGACATCTGAGTCGCTATGACCCGTATTTTGAGCCTGTGCGGTGGCACCTCCGGCGACGAAAGAGTCAAAGGACATGTTGGAATTAGTTCTGATAGCAAAGACACTGAAGAAGGTTTTTTGATAGAAGGATTGAGAACGAACAAGGGAGCAGTACAGAGCTTTTACGAGGCAGAAAGAGAGAAATCAAAGGTGGATCTGTTTTGAAAAGAGATAAGAGGAATTTGAAATAAGAAGCGTAGTCTTATTGGCAGGATCAGAAGGGGAAATAACCCTTTACGCACGTCAATTACGCTTCGGTAGAAGTGAAGCTCTTCATCATTGCGGAACTCCGATACCCTATAAGGTTTCTTGGACGAGAAAGAGACATATAGGCTGTTACACCCCTCGTGTTCATAGTAGTAGAACCCATAGTTTCCTAGTCCGGTATGACCTTAGAATAGAGACCCGAGCCCCAGTTTGGAGGTAGAAAATGTCTTACCCCGTGTACGAGGGTACCAGCAGATATTCCTGGCAATTTATGGAGTTAGAAGTTGAACGAATCGAATCGTCGTGATCTGAACTGAATCAGAAAACCTGCAGGACACCAGTCATGATCGACGGGTCGTCGAACCTGTCGACGAGCCGTCGTTGTGCGGCGTCGACAGGGTTCCGCAGCCATGCATTCTGCAGGCGCAGGTCGACGAGCACGTCGACGGACCGTCGACACGTCGACGGGTCGTCGACCCGCTCGTCGAACCGGACCACTGAAGCATTTAATTCCCCGAGTATAAATACGTGGTCCACGACTTTATTTCATATTTCTCCCATTCCCAGATCAGAAAACCCTAATATTTTGCTCTCCCAACATTTATGGCATATTAGTGAAGATTTGACAAGACCCGGACCCCGTAAACGCTTGTGAAGAAGAAGGTTGCTTCTAGGGTTTCTCCAAGAATGGGAAGCTTAGGGAGTTGAATTTAAAGTGATTCTTGGGATTCTTGACCCCTTAAGGTATGTAAATGATTTCTACCTTTATATTTAAGTTGGCTATCGAGAGTTTTAGTGGTTTTAGGTAAAGAGAAGGTATTTGTGGAAGTGATAGATTGATAAGGAGGAAGGTAGTGTCATGAGACTATTTTAAGAAATGATTAGAAATGGATTTACGTGTATTTGGATGTATATAGGTGTTATCATTGTAAGCTTATAAAGGAGATGGTCGTCTATGATTCGTTAAGCTTTATACGTGCTTGGGGATGATTAGTAAGCAAGGCAAGTAGCCTAATTAAGGCTTATGCTATCTTAATTGTAGATTTACAAGTTCAAGAGATAGAAGTTGGGCGATTTGAGATACGTCAAGGTATGTTAAGGCTATTCCTTCTTTTCTTTGGCATGATCCTATGATATGAACCCATAAACGAGCAAGAGAGTTTCCATATTACTCTATTCTTATAAGTACTAGGAGAGATACAGTTTTGATGTTCCCGTACCCTGGCTATGGTATTTCCCCATATACAGATCTTGTGATTTCCTGTCCTAGTAGTATGAGTTCAGTAAGGCCCATGAGAGGCAAATTGTTATTTTATTGTTTGAGAATCCTGTTGTTCAGTTTTACTTGTACTATGCATTCAATTCCAGTTCTTAGGGGTACAGTGAAAGGCACACTTGACAGGGGGTGAGGGTGTGACCTGTGATATTATGTTTTGTATGTGAAAGGCACGCTTGACAGGGGGTGAAGGTGTGGCCTATGAGTGGTCCATGAGTGGCCTATGATGTTGGGATATATACATGAGAAAGGCACGCTTGACAGAGGGTGAAGGTGTGGCCTGTGATGTGACAAATGTGACAATGAGACATGTACCTACTATATATATATATATATATATATATATATACTTTCGACATACGATTCGTCGGATGCGGACGAGATACTAGTTCATACAGATTCATGCAGATAGTCGTTTCGGCTTATGAGTCAGATCTTATTCATGATTTCTATTTATATATATATATATATATATATTCATGCATGTTGTCTTTATGCCTTATATATTCAGTACATTATCCGTGCGACTCCCCGTTGCTCGGAGGGGCTGCGTTCATGCCGCAGTACGGGTAGACGGGGAGGTGGTCCGGCTTAGTAGGACCCTTATCCGGCGAGATCAGTGCACTCCATTTGATCTGGAGTTGCAGTCTATTTTGGTAGGCCATCCTTTTGAGACGTATATAGATAGGTGCGACGGGGCCCTGTCCCGTCCTTTCTACAACTTTCATTCCAGTAGAGATCTGTAGACAGTTGTACGTATTAGTCAGATGATGTAGCCTTGTCGGCTTCTATTCTTTTGTGTACAGTATATGTAGCAGCCTAGCGGGCTTACACTGTTTCCGCATGTTGGGTATATATATGCAGATTGTACAGAGTGTTGATGTTCCCTTTTTATGAGGTCAGTTTATGCCATTATGGGCCCTTGATGTTTAGTAAGATTCAGTTATGAGAATAGGGGTGTTTGGTCGCTAGAGGTCAGACTCCCGTCACGGCTCATCGGTTTGGGTCGTGACATGGGCGATGGTGTCTGACCAGCAAGACAACATTAAATGAGGGGAAAAGGCGTGCTGAGAATGTGAACCGTCAAGTAAAGAGCACACAAATTGAGAAATGACTAGGCTAAGAAGATAAGATAAGACCAAACAACGGGACTTTTCCACTTCCTGGACCCATGCCAAAAGGCCCCGAGAAGTGGGGGACTATCTGTATTAGGAGAAATACGCTCCTGGGGTTAGGCTGCATGGCCAGATGATCAGAGAGGCCGAAGGTGCTATACGACTAGCCTCAGCCCTCACCAACTCAGGTCACATCTGCAAACCTCGATTAGTGTGCCACAGCAGGGAAGCACGTTATGCCACAGTCATGTCACATCACCTGAACGTTAGGATTGAAAAGTCTTATTTTGACTTATATAAGATAGCTTAGGGCAGAAGGAAGAGGCAGATTCATTCATCCTCTTGCTCTCACCAGTTGTAACCAGATTATTATTTTCTCTAAGGAATATACATGGAATCATTACTTTCTTATTTTTTAGCAACTTGAATCACACTGCATTATCTTTGTTGCTTGCTAATCACTATCCATGCTCTAAACTACTAATCACTATCCATGCTCTAAACTACTCCAGACCGGGATCATAAAAGAGTTCTCGAGATTGGATACGTCCCACTTATCTTCAAATCCTATAAAAACTAAATATCTAACTGATTTTCTGACTGAATCCATTTTCACCGAAAAACAAACTGCAAAAAATGATATCAAAGGGAATAGCTCATAGTAGGATATACATAGACTGAGAGAAAAATATTAGAGTAGTATGCATCTGGAATGGACTCAGCATTATAGAAGAACACATTTGCAAGTATATAATTTTTTTTATAACTGTGGTATCCAGGCTAGCTTGCGCGCACCTCAACTAATTCCACGGGATACCTGCCACCTCCGACCAACAAAATATACTAGGTAACTCTATCCACAAAGCTAGAACATATGGGAAGAAATCACCAAGTATTTTTGTCTTTACTGGAATTTGAACTTGAGACCTCATGGTTCTAATCCACTTCATCGACCCCTAGGACACACCCTTAAATGCATTTGTCAAGTATATAATTTGGGCAGAAAAAACAAGAGGGAAGGGGAAAGGAAAGATATGGTAAAGAAAGACAGACCAGATTCTCCAAAAATTGGTGGTCTCGGGAAAATGTTCGCATTTCATATTGCTCCACCCTGAACCTTTTTCCTTGTTCGCGACCTTCTTTATTAATTGACCTGATTCCGACCTACAAACAAAATCAAGTGTTCCGGTAAACAATTTCTATTGTTTATGCTGGTACATCATTAAACAGCTTATCCTATCGCTGCAAGGATTGCTTTACAGCATAATGCAAGAAATAGAATACAAAATTATACATGCTTAGTTGGTCTATAGAGAGAACTTATGTTATTAGAACTAGCAGCAAAATTAGTATAGCTTGTGCAAAAACTAGTGCAACTAGGCTGCTACTAAAAAAATCGATTGTGCAAATTTCTAGCTAGCTTGATAGAGAAACACATCAAGAAAGAATGGAAAAAAAATTCCTCGACCACACTATAATATTAACCAAGAATCGATACTTATAGCTCCTGTGAATCCATCTCTCCAAAGTGACAGCTTTTAGTGAGCCAGGGAGGAATTTAGGGTGTCAACTGAGAGCAGAGTCGAGAAGATGCAATAGCCATAGCAACTCTCTGAACAAAGCCTACAATGCTTCGCACTTATCGGCGAGCCATAGCAAGCTACATTTTCTCGATAGTGATTCTAAAGAAATCCACTAACCACATTAAATCATTAATCTTAATTAAGTTACCAAAATTTCAATTTAATAATTATTAGTTTTTACTATAATAAATCTATAATTTTGTACTTCTTTAATTAATTTGATGCAACTATACCTTGTATAGACATTAATACTTAAAGACTATTTTATTGGTGGTGCGAAATGTAATTAACATTTTAAATTTAAGAATTCGAAAATTAATGAAATTTAATCATGTATAAATTTAATCAACCAATTTATTATAATTTTAATTTTCTAATGGCGTAGCACTACATAGAACTAAACATCAAATAGCCAATTCGGGCTTGGCTCAGCTTGAGCTCGGTTATACTTTGGCAAAGCTTAGTTGAGCTCGGCTCGGTATTGTAAGAAACTCGATTGAGAATGTTCTAGCCAAGAAGGTCACTGAGCTTCCCACGTCAAAGCGACCAGATGTAGCCAACAAGATCAATGATCCCAACTATTGAAAATTTCACAGCAATCTTAGTTACCCTGCGCAAAATGCTTCGTTTTGAAGGAAATTATCATGACATTGGTGGGAGATGGAAAGATAATCATTGATGTTCGAGAGACGACGAGTGCAAACCATGTTAGTGCCAAACATGAAAATAAGAAATGCATGTTGTCAGAAGCGATCTACAACATAGGTGATCTATTGCGTCACCAAAGATTGAAGAAAGAACCATCATACTTCAATTTGAGAGCTTTGAACAATTTAGAATTCCCGCCTTGAAGAAAGCATCAAAGATGTTGAAGGTAGATGACCTCTCCAACAACGAGGATGGTCATATACTTGGAGTTTGGTTGCTCGAAAAGACAAAAGCAATAAACATGTTGAAGGTAGATGACCTCTCCAAACTCCAGTTATGAATTTTTTAGTGAGAGTGCGCAAAGCGAAAAAAATCAGTATGGCTGACATCTGGATAAACCTCAAGGAAGAGGAGGCATCAACGTCATACATAGAAAGCAAAATCAGAGGCAAAACAAAATGTATAGTTTCCTATGTCTAGCTTTTCGCATTGTACAATCATTCTTAGGCGATTTTTTCCTTTCTAAAAATGCTTATAAGCGTTTTATTTGTTTTGAAGGTTAATTTTCGGGTATGTAAGAGACAAGGACTTTTTGGATTTTATTTATAGAATTACCCACTAGGCTTCATTCTTAGTAGGGGTGCTTATCGGTCGGTTCAGTCTGATTTTGTGTATTATTGGTTAGGTTTATTGGTTTTCAGTCTGTAAACATGCTAAACCGATAACAAACCAATAATATATTTATTATCGGTTTTCAGTTAATCAGTTGGATCCTTAACGGTTCGGTTTAACCGATAAGAAAATGCTCTATTTTTTTGTTGCTTTTTCTTGTTTTCATTTGTTGATATATACACTGCCTTCATGCATAGACAAAAAAAAGCAAATTCAAGACGCTATTACTAAGGTTGTGCTTGGTATGACGAAAAACGTTTTCCTATTTTCTCTTGTTTGGTTGCACTTAAGATCTTGGAAAATGTTTTCCTTAAAAATTTGGGGGAAAATGTTTTTTGGATTAACAAAAACACACCAATGCATTCCCAACCCCCCCCCCCCCAACCACCACCCTCCAAAAAAAAATTAATTTTCATTTTTAAAAAGGTTTTTAAAAGTTTTCTTGTTTTGTTTTTTTACACGACCCAACCCCGTCCTAACCGTACTCCCCACCATCAAAAGTTGCACTCCGAATCTAAAAACTTCATAGTGATTTTCTTTGAGTATATGCAAATGCTCTTAAAATGACATTTTCAATTTGCGTACCAAACACAAAAAAATGAGTAGGAAAGCCACTTAATTTCCGAGAAAACATTTTCCTTATTGGAAAATCATTTCAAGAGCATTTGCATATATTCAAAGAAAAATCACTATGAAGTTTTTGAATTGGTGGTTGGGAGGTGGGGTAGGAAGTGGAGGGGGGGGGGTTGGGTGGTGTAGAAAACCAAAAAAAAAAAAAGTTTTTAAAATGGAAATTAAATTCTTTTTTGGAGGGTGGTGGGGGTGGGTCGGGAGAGAGGGGATGGGTTGTGTAAACCCCCCCCCCCCCCCCAAAAAAAAAGGGGCTTGGTGAGGGGTGGGGTCCGGGGGTTGGGGTGGTAGGGGAGGAGTGGGTGGTGGGGGAGGGGGTTGGGTTTGTTGGTGTGAGGGGTGGAGTTGGGGGTGGGGTGTGCGAGAGGGTGGGTTGGGGAAGGGGAATGCGTTGGTGTGTTTTTGTTAATCCGGAAAATGTTTTCCCTCATATTTTTAAGGAAGACATTTTCTCCTATTGGAGGAAAACTTTTTCTCCTATTGGAGGAAAACTTTTTCTCCTATTGGAGGAAAACTTTTCCATTGGAAAACATTTTCCAAGATCTTAAGTGCAACCAAACAAAGAAAATAGGAAAACATTTTGCAAAAAATATTTTTCTTCGTACCAGACACACCCATAGTGACAATAAATCCATGAACAAAACAAGCTAATATATCAAGTAGTACTATATATATTAGTAAATTTTTTCACAACTCATATTGCAGTTAGTTTGTTTTGAATGTTTTGATTAGAAGAATTCCGAGAATATCTATGTTGTATATAAATGTTTTGACTACATAACAATATTTAATATTTTTTTTTATCTATATATGTATTATATTAATTGAAAATTTTAACATATACTTTTAAATCTTAATTAAATAAAAGTAAAAACTTAATTAAAGTCTTTCATAATAGATCTTTAAAACAATTTCTCTCTGTAAAATAATCTTGATAGTAAACGTTCGTTGATACTTATCCCTTTTCATAATTTGACACTCAAAAGCATTTTTTTAAGAAGAATAGCCAAACACAATCTGCTTATTAAAAGTAGTCAAAAGCACTTTTCAAATGTATTAGCCAAACACAAACGGCTTTTCACCAAAAGTACTATTTTGAAAAGCATTTAAAAAAAAAAAATTCTCAAAATAAGCAGTTTTTAACTGCTAGGCCAAACAGGCTCTTATACACGTATTCTTGATTATTATGAAAATAGTAAAAATTAAACCTTTTTGGAGGGGTTGGTGAGGGGTGGGGTCGGGGGGTGGTTGGTGTGAAAAAACATAAACAATTTTTTTTACAAAAAAATTGAGGGGGGGGAGGGAGGGCGTGGGTTGGGTGGTGGTGGGGGTGGTGGAAGGTAGGGGTGCGTAGGGCGGTGGGGGCGGTGGAGTGGGGTTTGGGATGGGGTGGGTAGTGGGGTAGGGTTTGGGGTGGTGGGGGGAGTTGGGGGTGGGGTGTGTGGGGTGGGTTGGGGAATGAGTTGGTGTGTTTTTGCTAATCCGGAAAACTTTTTTCCTCTAATTTTTAAGGAAAACATTTTCTCCTATTTGGAGGAAAACATTTCCCATTGCAAAACATTTTCCAAGATCTTTAAGTGTAACCAAACAAGAGAAAAAAGGAAAACATTTTCCGGAAAGCATTTTCCTTCATACCAAACACACCCTAAAACAAACTTGTTTTCTTTCTGGTCGAGTGAGGCGAGAGCTATAGTTTGAGCTAACTAAATTGTCGTCTGGGGAAGTAAAGTCCTAGGACGAAAGTAACAATTTAGGAAATAGTATTTGTATTTAAAATCTAAAATCACTAATAAATTAGGGATAAAAGGGTAATTTTAATATAATCTTATTGGGTTATCGGTTTATCGGATAAAGCGGTTTGCGAACACCCCTAATTCTTAGTGGTATTCCTTTAACAAAAATATTATGTATCGTAAAAGTTATATATATATATATATATAGTGAGAAGGTCCTAAGCCTAAATTTGAAAGACAAAAATATCCCTAAAATATTGATGGACATCTATCCCCTTTTAAAATATATTGAAATAATTTATGTTAATATATACAAAAACTTAAATACATTTATAATAAATAATGTTCATTCATATTATTGATGCCAAGAGCCATTTTAATTTTTTGGTCTCTTTATTTACTTGTATTTATACTTATTTAGTTGGCTTCAAACTTCTAAACCTTTCCAAATTCTTCATCAATATTCTTTGATCTTCCTCCCCCAAATTCTTTATCCCATGTTTGTCTCCCTTTCATAATTTATGAGTTATATCTCCTCTTCAGGTATATCTAGGGCTGGGTTGTATATTTGTGTGAGTGAAATTATAATTTCTAAGGTATATCGAGGGCTGGGTCGTATATCTCTGTGTGTGAAATTATAATTTCTAAATAGCTAAATATTAGGGGGAGGAAGAGATAAAGATTAGACTAAAAGAAAGTTGGCCGAGCACTTCTCCACTTCCCAAGTTTTGGGTGTAATCAGAAGCACTGCTTCCTTTAAACTCATCGCTCTTCTAATTCCCACCAAAGAGAATTACAGAAAGCTGAAAAATGGAAAAAGAAACCGTCTTCTGGCGCTTACATTTTTTCAGGAATTTGGCTCCAAAAGAATTTCAGGATAACCACCATATACATGAGAAAATAAACGAAGAAGTTATATTGGAAAGTGAAGCAGAATTTCTGCACCTGAGCAAGAAGACCAGGTATGTATCATTCCTCCTACTTTATGTTTAAAAAAGATTAAATAGATAGTTATTTGTGACAATCATATCTTGAATGATGTGTTCATTGATTATTTGTTGCACATCCATTGATCTTGCTTTATCTTTGTCTCATATAATCAATCTAGAAGCTAGAGAAAATCAATTACTATAAGTTTTCGAAACAGAAAGACTCTAATTTCTTTGTGTAGACTACACTTTCATGTGGTGTGTATATTTACAGTTGGTGTGTTGAACATAACTAGTGAAGCATGACATTATTCAAGCCATCGTTTGAAATAATTTCCCCTCTGTTTTGTTGAAATAATTTCTCCTCTGTTTTGTTCATATATTGGCGTTTTACCCTCGGGCTTCGAGGGAAGGATTGATTGTGAAAACATGGTATTAAAGCATGTGTTTGAGTCAAATGATACTTCTTGGACGTGGCACTTAGAATTCGGATGGGGTAATGGCACTTTGAATTCGGACGAATTGAACCGATATCTTTTGAGATGAATATTCTGTAGGGTAATTAAATATTTTGTATAAGCCAATGGGTATTTCTTCACGAGGCTTAATATTTATTAGACCCACAGCCTCTTTTTAACACTGTAGCTTATATAAGTTTACGAAAAAGTTTCCGTGCCTTCAAATTTGAACATTTCGTGCATAAATATATCTTTGGTATGTTATACTGATTCTTTAGTATGCTAGTGATGCTTCAAAAGTTCAATTAGTATTAGGACAAGAAGACAGTGAACTCTTCTTAACAAATGAGGTGTGTGATACTTTCCAGCTTGATGATTTATGTTCTTTCTGGATTGTCTTTTGGTTACCAACGGTTGGTGATTTTATATAACTATTGGTTTTGTTAAACCAATGTAGTTTACATCTTATGAACATACTAAAACTAGATAATTGTGTTTTTTTGTAGAATTTTGCAAATCAATGGCACCAGGAGGACGTATCTTCAAACAAACTACACTTACAGGGGAAACTATTCAAGCTACTCAATCCCCGGATGAATCAAATAACCTTACTCCCGCTGTTAATACAGGTAATACGTTTTATTATATTAGTTAGAATTAAATTATTTAGTTATTTGCCAAGTTGGAATAAAAAACATTAACCTATGAAACTTTCATTTATGTTAAACTTGTAAAGAAAGAGATAGACATTAGCTCAATATTTGAGGATGGTGAGAGTGATATTGGGCAAACAAAGTAGTAGGATAAAAGAAGTTGATTCGGTTCACTCTAGTGAAAATCATTCAACCACGAATGATTGGAACGATAAGTAAGTTATTGATAAGCAGGTTATTGATAATTGAGAAACGAGGTTCGTTTACCTTCGATTATTTTGACAGGACAGTGAAATTCTTTTTGATACACAATGGAGCTTCTTTATAAGTGGAATATAGAAAATTTTAGAGCCAACGCACTCAGAACTGGGGTTGTAAATAGTGAAAGTACTAAATTTGTAATAATTATGTAGTGTGCTCATCAATCTTCTTCTAGTTCAAACTAGATCATTTCAGTGCAAATTCAAAAATTTGATAATTCATGTTATTTATGCAAATTTTATTTTTGCTCTTTCTTCTGTGTTCTTTAATTTCTTCTCCTCTCTTTCCTGCATTTCCGAGTTACTCGAATGATTCTTATGTTGATCTTGATTGTTTTTTCAGTAATTCAATCATCAACCCAAGATTTGTGGATTTAACTCATAAATTTATCTGATGTTATTTCAACATTTTAAAAAGAATTGCTTCATGATATCACCCTTTATCGTACATGCATTTTCTTAAAATGCAAGCCATTGGATATTTATATGAGCGGTTGCGATTGATTTTGTAACGACCCGTTTGGTCGTTACTGCACTTTTGACTCATTTTCCCCGTTGACCCTTCCCCGAGCCTTGTTAGTATGATTTTGACCCTCGGGGATGGACAAGTATCGAGGTAATTGAGCGAGTTTTATGGTAACTTATGAGAATTAAAACCTGAAAGCGAAAAATCTTTGACCAATAGTTGACTTTTGAGTAAACGGACCTTTTTTAAAAATTTGTCGATTTCGGGAGGTCCGGAGGGTTGATTATGACTTGGTGGGGGTATTTAGTTCGGTTCCCGAGGCACTCGGGTGCGTTTTGTGCTAATGGTTGGAAAGTCGATTTTTGGCCTTTGGGGGTTGACCCAATCAATAGACCTCCGATGGAAATTTTGAGACCACGAGTGCGTTCGTAGTGTGTTTTTATGTATGTGTGCATATCTGTTTTGTATTTGGGAGGTCTCGGGTGGATGTCGGGATTTGCGGTGAACTTGGTGAAAAACCAGAAATATGTTGGTTTATGGTGTGCGCCCTAGCGGACTCGCCTCAGCGAGGCTTGGTCTGCAGGTGCGGAAGTCTTGTGATTTTACTGAAATCCTTCCCAGCGGATGGTCCTCCGCCGAGGCAAATCCGCGAAAGTAGAACCACTTCCGTTGGAGCAGAAGACGCTGAGTCAGATTCATTAAATGCCTAATTCGAACCATTCATTTCCCATTCCCAAAATTAATGCTCCAAGTGACTCAAGGGAGATTTGAAGTGTTTTCTGAGTGGATTCATCTTGGGGTAAGTCTCTTCCACCTTGTTCTTAATTATTTACCTTCCTAAGCTTGAAATCTATGGTGAAATTCTAGAAAGCTAGTTGGAGAAGTTGAGTCTTAGCATCAAATTTGTTAATTGAATATTAGGCTATGAATGTGAGATTAATTGATGGATTTGGTTAATCTAAGCATGGAATTTCATTAATTAGTAGTTGTAACGGTTCTTATTTTCACGAGCGGGGTTAGGGCTCGGAAAGGCTACTTCGAAATCGTTGGTGCTCTTTAGGACTTTGTTTTGAAAAGTCGCCACCTAATTTTTAGGAAATTAGGAAAAACAGTTTTGAAGGGCTTATTCATATGCCGTGAAAAAAAAAACCTTCTTAATCCAAAGTTCTAGGTAAGGGTTCTGGTGATCCCCTAGAGAAGGTGTTAGTCACCCTAATATTAAGGATCCGTACTATACGTTGACCTTCGAATTCCAATGTGTGAGTATTTGCATGAACTGTTTACTTAGTGTTTATTTCCCGCAAAAAACTGTCATGTTGCATATCATTATTTGAAAAAAGAATTGAATATATCCCCTTTATATATAGGGTATTTAGGTTCGGATTTATGATATCCTGGTATAATTAGTTCCTTTTATATATAAAGATAGTAGTCTTCTATAGAAAAAGATGGAAAGTTTATTTATTGCTTTATTGATTTAAGTTCTATTCATGCTTTACTCACGCATGAGCCGGGTTAATCTGCTTAATACGTTTTTAGAATACCCTTACCTAAGTTTTTATAAATTAGGCGTAAATTGGACTGTTTTGACCCTTTTTAAAAGAAAGAAATCTTTTATTATTTTGCGCAGTTGGTTTAAAGGGAAAATGAATTGTTTGTGGCCTAAAAACTCTTGTATATGTTCCCTTTACAAAATACACTCGCTATATATTTATACTTTTATAAAAATCCCAGATTTAGTTCCAAAAGATAAATTTTCCCTTTAAAATCCATTTCATTTTTGGGCCTTAGGATACTTCATTGAATTTATTTAAAAAACATGGGCATTAGCGCGGAAAAACCTTTGATCATGGGTTCATTGCTTAGGAAAAAATTAAATGAGTCTTGACCCAAAGAAACTTTTTTATTTAGTTAAAGAAACTGCCCGCGTGGGCCTTGACCCAAATATACCTCGTTTGGCCACTTACATTATGGGCCCTAGTCTTCCTTTATTATCCTTAGATTTTATATAGAAAAATCAAACAAAATTTCCTAGCCCAAATGGTGACTTTATACCAATCCTTATTCTTGGAAAACCAAACTGAAATGGGTTTTCACCCAAAAAATATTCTTTGAAAACATTCAGTTTGAAGGAAAAGACTTAGATGGGTTTTGGCCTAAAAACATTGCGTTTTTACTGACTTATAACGAGAAAAGAGACATATTTTAACGAGTTCTTTGAAAGATAAAAAGAAATTTTTCGTCTAATGTATTCATTTACTTAATTTTATGCTACACGTTATACCATCCTATTAAAGACAGACCTCTTTGGCTCACCACTTATTTTAAAAAAAAAAAGGTAGTTTGTTTTCCATTTTTATCTCAACAATCAGTACGCATTGTTTCCAGATTTTTGAAAAAAAGGTTGGGGTGCTAAAGTCAATCTAAACGGCATATGTACCGTTTGCCTAAGATGCCTAATCCACAATATAATGGTTCCAATAATGTTTGTGGGTTTTACAAGTAACGAATACAATACAATGGAGCACAATAGGAAAATATAATAAAGTAAAGTGAAATGGGGTGTACCAAACCCTAACCATTTTCACCCATGGTTGGGCCTTCATGTCATTTTTACCCATGACTGGGCCTTCAATATATTAGCTTCCATTTCTTCTTTTGGACTCAAAGACACTTGAAAGAATTTTCCCTATTGGGCTTTTGGCCCAATAGGATGGCTGGACTTCGGCCCAAGTGGCCATGCAGTGGAGAGGAGGGAAAAAAGGAAAGACCCCAGTTAGTTTATATGTCACGACCCAAGCCGATGAGTCGTGACGAGTGCCCGGCCGCTACTGACCAAGCACCCCCAACTCGTGCTTGCATCTGTCACTGAGCAATATGGTGGCCCATAGATAAACTATAACTGAACTATACTATCTCCAGATGCATTAAGAACTCGCAACTAGCATACATATATATATATATATATATATATATATATATACATATATACATACCTACGCGGGACGAACGGTGCAGCCGACTACATATGCGTACAACAAAAATAAGAGCCCCTGAGGCTACATAAACATCCAACTACATACGTTGTCTACAGACCTCTAATGGAGTACAAGCTGTAGAGAGGACGGGACAGGGCTCCCGTCATATCCATATACACAAGTCAAAATAGCATACCAAAATGAACTTCAGCCCCGAGCCAAGTGGAGCGCAACCACTGCGCTTGGTGGAAGTCCTACCGAGCCGGACAAAATACCGTTTGTCGAACTGCGGGCATGAACGCGGCCGAGCAATAGGAGAGTTAGTACGGATAATGTGCGAGTATATAAGGCATAAGATCAACGTGTACATAAAATCATGGAAAAACATACGAGACATGCCGGTGAGTATGTGAATACGAATGAATCCGTATGATCGTATATTGTATAACATATATATATATATATATATATATATATATATATATATATATATATATATATATATATATATATATATATATATATAACATGAGTAAAAATATTATAAGTAGGGAGAGCATAAATATAACCGACAACATGGTTCGGCCTTCCACCCCACCCCCGTGAGCTCTATACCTTGCCGGGGATATGAGATATAAATATAACATGAAAGGATCCAATCATTATTAAAGAATCATCCTAAACATGGGCGGAGCGATCCTCGTCCTACGGTGGCTAACGTAGTTTGTCTTGAAGCCTACTCGTAATCCGTGCGACTCCCAAAAAAACATGAACATGGAAAATAGGTGGCACTTGAGCCCATGGTTTTAATAAATCATAACTTGTATGTACATGGATATCACTTCATAGTATTCTTGCATGAAAACGTGTAAAGCATGTAGAGTATTTTCTTGAAAATAAACATAATAAATTATAACTTGCATGTAAGAACTCATGGAATGCAAAGCATGGGTTTTCATGGATTACGTACAGATTCTCAATAATCATAAATGAAATATCAAGAACTCAATAATAGATTAATAATACTTCAATACTTAGTATAGCATGGTACATGGACTAGTGGTTATCATAAGTGAGCATGGTTAAAAACTCTAGTTTTCGTATAACTTCATATTTTATGAAAGAAGTGGCGTGGGGAAGAACAAAGATTTTTCCACATGTAGATAGTAACCCTACATACCTGGTAATACTCCAAACTTGAAATAAAAATCTGAACTTTGAAGAAGAATCCCAAAGCTTAAGTCTTGAATCCCTTTAATTGGGTTTTCTTGAAAACCCTAGGTTAAGAATGATGAATTCTTGCTCAATGACCATGAACGTATGTTGGAATTGACTTGGAATGCATGGAATAGGCTTACCTTAAAGTATCTTGAAGGTTGGGAGAGAAGAGCTCCGTCCTTAGGGCTTGAGAGATTTCTTTAGGGTTCTTTACCTCAGAAAAATTGGTCTAAAACGAAGTGGGAATAAATATAACGAAGTTAGGCTTTTAAAACGTCGTGTTCGGTGAGCGGCCAAGTGGCTGGACACCCACTTTGCGTAGGTGATCACGCAGCTGGAGGCCCACTTCATAAAGGTGATCCCGCAGCGAAGGCAGGAACACTGCCTCTGGTGTGCCATCGCGCACCTGAAGGGCACTTCGCGCAGACTGCATAGCGTCCAGTAAAACGAGCATAACTACTAGCACAGAGCTCCGTTTGAGCTTCATAATATATGGTTGGAAAGTTATTTCAAAGGTCTACAACTTTCATGTTTTGAGTTTTCACAAATTCCTAATGCCGTACCTAAAAAGCGGCCATAATTGCGCGTAACGTTCTCGGACTTAGACGAATTTAAGGCCTTAAGAACTTCACTTTTTGGTTTGACTTCAAAAACGACTGTTTATCACCCGAATTCATCCCGAATGGATTCATATAGCTAAAATATCATCTTTATACTAGTTTCATATATTCACACCTAACTCGAATTTACGGGATGTTACATTATCTCCCCCTTAGGATCATTCGTCCTCGAATGATGGGTCGTGGTTAAGAATGGGACTGGACATGGCCTGAATACATGAGTGTGAAGAAAACATGACATGAAACATGGGGACTGAGCTGGCATGACATGGTTACATGGAAACATGAATACTGAATACGTGAACGTGAACGTGAAACATGAGACATGAATACGTAAGGGACATGACATGGATATGGAGGTTAGTTGCCTTGAGCATTCTCTGCTGGTTCCTCAAACAAGTACGGATACTTGGATTTCATATCTTCTTCGGCTTCCCATATAGCTTCTTCAACTTTCTGACTCTTCCATAAAACTTTTACTGAGGCAACTTCCTTAGTCCTCAATTTGCGAACTTCATGATCAAGTATGGCTACGGGGATTTCTTCATAAGTCAAACCATCCTTAACCGTTATAGTATCGGCCCGGGAACAACCAACGGTCTCCTGTATTACGACACTTTTTTCTCAACATAGACACATGGAATACTGGGATGAACGAGGTAGACCTGTTACAAAGTCCATGTTTATCATCTCCCATTTCCAAATAGGAATATCAATATTTTGAGCTAACCCGCCAGGCCTCTTGTGTTCGGCATTCACTTGCTGACAATTCGGACACTTAGCCACAAAATCTACTACATTCTTCTTCATATCATTTCACCAATAAATCTCTTTAAGATCATGATACATCTTAGTGGATCCTGGATGAATGGAATACCGGAATTGTGAGCTTTCGACATAATTTGCTCTACGAGCTCATCTACATCCCCAGGAACGCATAATCCCCCTCGGTACCTCAAGGTACCATCATCTCCCTTTGTTCAAAAGCCATTTTCTTATCTTTGTGAATCCACTCAAATATAACAAGTAGGGATCATTAAACCGCTTCTCTTTTAACTTCAACCACTAAGAGAGGAATGCAGCTCCCAATGCGAACAACGCCACCATCTTCGGAGTCCAAGAGTCGAACTCCTAGATTAGCTAAATGGTGAACTTCCTTGATCATAGTTCGTTTATCTGCTCATCGGGAGCTAAACTTGCCATGGAACGCCGACTAAGAGCATCGGTTACAACATTCGCCTTTCCTGGATGATAGAAAATATCTACATCATAGTCTTTCAACAATTCAAGCCATCTTCTCTGTCTAAGGTTCAATTCACGTTGCTTGAAAATATACTGCAGGCTTTTGTGGTTAGTAAAAATATATACATACACTCCATATAAATAATGACACCATATTTTAAGTGCAAAAACCACAGCTGCCAACTCTAAATCATGAGTCAAATAATTCTTTTCATAAGCCTTAAGCTGTCTAGATGCATAAGCGACAACCTTACTATGCTGCTTTAAGACACATCCGAGACCAACTCCCGAGGCATCACAATAAACTACAAATCCTTCGGTTCCTTTTGGTAGCGTCAAAACCAGAGCAGAAGTTAGCCACTTCTTTAACTCTTCAAAACTGTGCTCGCATGCATCTGACCACTAAAATTTGACCTTCTTCTGAGTCAACTTAGTCAACGAAGTGAGATAGAGGAAAATCCCTCTATAAGCATCGCAATAACCGCGTACCCAAGAAACTTCTGATATCGGATGCAGAATTGGGTCTGGGCCAATTCTTAACAGCATCAATTTTCTGAAAATCAACCTTTACACCTTCACCTGAAATCACATGGCCTAAGAACACCACTGACTTAAGCCAAAACTCACACTTTGAAAATTTTGCAAAAAACTCACGATCCTTAAGTGTCTGTAATACTATTCTGAGATGTTCTGCATGATCAGCCTCACTCCAGGAATACACCAAAATGTCATCAATGAAGACAATGACGAATAAATCGAGATAAGGCTTAAAAACCCTGTTCATAAGGTCCATGAAAGTTGCTGGTGCATTCGTCAATCCGAAGGACATGACAAGGAATTCAAAGTGTCCATAACGAGTTCTGAAGGCGGTCTTCGGAATATCAACTTCCTTAACCTTTAACTGATGGTAGCTTGATCTGAGGTCAATTTTGGAATAACACTGAGCACCCTGAAGTTGGTCAAATAAATCATCGATTCTGGGGAGAGGTGTTACACCCCGTAGTTTTGTACGTTGTGATTCGTTAGGTATTGGTTGTTTTAAGTGTGGACATTGGAGTTACCTCCAAGGATATATGAGATTATATGTGCGTACCTTATATTTATGAGGGTTTAAGTTCATATAATAAGCTACGAAAGGATTGGAGGGCAAGTGGATTAAGGAAATTAAGTTTGTTGGATTTTGGAGAAAATATGAGGGGCAATTTTGATCCAACTTGGAGAAAGAATATCTTTTAGTATATGAGGAGTTTTGGAGCAAACCAAAAGCCTAAATTGAAGTTTGAAGTCATTTAAAAAAAAAAACGTCGATGGACATCGGAGTAAAAGGGGGTTAAAA
>NC_081351.1:67026081-67043612 GCF_029784015.1 Lycium ferocissimum
TCCATACCAATATCGCCATACTTTTTTTTAGGGTCAAAAGACAAAATCAAGGTCACACGTCCCGCCTTGCCCCCCGAAAGGTCTCAATCCTAACTTCTCATAGTTAACCCAAATCGTCCCGTCGTTCAAAATACGGGATTTGAACAGCGCATCGACGATGAAGAACCAATCCTGCATCTCGGGCCGTACGTACTACACCTCCACCACCTCTCATCGGATAATCTCGCATAATATGGCCTGGCTGACCGCAGGTATAACACACATCTGAACCCAAGCGGCACTGTCCGCCGTGCACACTAAGCGCAACGTGGTAGAGATGCGTCCCCATTTGGCGAATCACCCTCCTCAATTGGAAACTAGAAGCCCCCGGAACTCGGCCCGGCCTAGAATGCCGGTCACCAAACTCGGGATCCAAAATCGCGAAGGCGCACTAGCCGCCGAATATGCTCGAACGCCATAACTGCTATCTACGACCGCCCCGATACTCACCATAAGACCCGAAGATCTAGCTCTCTTGCCGACTCCTCTATTACGCTCTCGACGCTCGTCGGCCGCGTTTCTCTCTAAACCCCGAGCATATGCCCTCGAATACGAGAGATATCCATACCCTCCCGAAGCGAGGTTGTCATGTAATCATTAATCAAATGCGGCCCAAGTCCAATCGCAAATCGGTGTATCCGATCCTCCATATCAGCTACAATTATGGGAGCATACCTGGCTAGTGAGTTAAAAAGAATATTGTACTCCCGCACACTCATATTCCCCCGGCGTAAATGCAAAAATTTATCAACCCCGAGCCCGTCGGCCTCTCGCCGGCAACAATGTCGGCGAAGGCCTCAGCCGGACTCTCGCCATACCGCCGGACGTGCATTAGCTCATCTAGATAACTCCCCAAGTCTCATATCATAGTACAAAGAATATCTCACAAAAGCGCAGGAAGTCAACTCTACCGACTCTGTCGAAGTATGCATTACCCCAATGTCATCGCATCCGATCTATAAAATTAATAGCGCGGTCCTCATCCGGTTTCGATCCAAAGAATATCAAGGTCCAAATTGATAAAGTCTCGAACCCCCGGCACTAACAACCCTATCAATATAACAAAGCACTCCGCACCCTCGACGCTCGGGTCCGAGCGGCCACTAACTCGCCACTAACCGAATGTCTAGCATGTCCCGGCTCGACGCACACTGCGAGGAACCGGGGTACTATAGCTGCGCCCTCTAGGATCCGCCGGGGACAAGGGCCCGGAAGACTGAGATGGGGCCTCACATTGGGACTCACCCTGGTGCACATCTATGGGCGGCACCCGATACGTACCCTCATCTATCGCCCCCCTCGCCCTTCCGGCCACTCGAAGCTCTCCCTCGTCAATGCGCATCACCGAAATCACGCATATTAGAAAAGCCGAGCCCCGATGATAAGGCTCTAACATACAATCTAAGATAAGAAAAGAAGGACAATCTCTCTAAATGCCCCCCACCTCCGTTTATAAGTGTGGTCACACAACACACCATAAATAAGACTCTACCAAACACCGCCAGACAACCCTTGACGTAACCGCTTCCGATACCAAGTTTGTAACGACCCAAACCGGAGGGCCATGATGGGCCCCTGGGCCCTACCTGCCAAGCACCACTAACCATGCTTTCATACCATAAACATAAACAAGAGTGGACCTCAAGGGTCATCAGATGGAAATCTGCTAAATCATAAGGGAAATATGTTGAAAAAGGGATGAGCCCGAAAAGACATACTATATAACTATGTTGGATAAGACTGTGCAAGCTGACTAGGCCATCATGAAATACTATACAGCAAAAATATAGGCCGAAGGGGCCATACATCGTCTAACTATGCCATGACTGTTTATAAGCCTCTACTGGAGTATATGACATAACAAGGTCGGGACAGGGCCCACCATACCCATATGTACGCAAAAATATAACACACCAAAATACAACAGCAACTCCGGAGCAAGGGGAGTACTCCAATATCAGCTGAACACCAACCTACAGGGGTAGATCGTCAACCTTTCTACCTGAACCTGCGGGCATGAAACACAGCGCCTCCAGAAAAAGGGACGTCAGTACGGACAAAGTACTGAGTATGTAAGGCATGAGAGTAACATAAAAGAGACATAAAAGTACATAGAATGAAATGAATGCAACCTATATGTCTGAACTGCCTCTGTGGGCCAATGATATGCATAAATACTGTGCATGCATGCATAGGGGTCATACATATATATGCGTATATAACGCCTGTCAAGCCTCTGTGGGCATCCCATCGTATCATATCAGCGTCTGTGGGCATACTCATTATGTGACCAGCTAATCAGATGGTAGTGCGTATATAACGTTGTCACCTTCCCCATACCCCATATATATAATACATAATATACGCGTATATAACGCCTGAGGGGTCTTAGGTCTGTACATGTATATATATACATAATACAATGCATGAATATGATAAGAGTATATCCTGAACCTGTCGGAGTGACGTAAGGTCGTTACACCTCTGAAAATCGTTATGAGATAGCATTTTCTTCAAAAAGTGACTCTATGAATCATACTGAATCTGAAAAAGGACTTACTAAAAACAACATCAAACAATATGAATCAACATGGAACATCCCTAGCTACTAAGAATAGAATCACTATGGAGTAGCATTACGTTTACGTTTCGTTCATAAGGATCATGCCAAAAGAAGGAAAGTTAGCCTTAACATACCTCAAGTCGTCAACAAAATCCCATAATGAAACTGTCGGCTAGTATTCCAATCTTCCTTAGCCACTACAGCACACCTAACAGTCAACGACATAGCAATAAGCTCACATGAGTCTCCTTAATTCCACATCACTACTCACTTCGAGATTTACACCAAAACAGCCCAATATACGTTTTGTATACAACACTTACCAAGTATAACACCCTCAATACAATCTCAACACCAACTACTATCCTTACAACAAGGTTTTAGCTTAAAAACACATTTACAACACGACTCAACTTAGATTACATCTCAACAAAAACTCAAATTCATGCTTGAGCCTTCCCTCCAACTCCTTTCCCTCCAAACCTAACATAATCATCATATGAACTCATAAACATGAAGTTAAGATAGAATCTTACCTCAAGAACTAAAGAACACATCAATTCCATAAGTGCTTCACCTTGAAGTATCCTCCAAAACCCTTACCAAGAGGAGAAACAAGCTTCCATGATCACTTTAGACCCTTTAAACACTTCATCTTCTCTTTTGATCCTTGATTTTTTTTAGGAGTTGATTAGATATGATGGAGAGAGTTTTCTAGAATGTTGGAGGTCAGGGGAAGTGGAGAAAATGAAATAAAATAAAGGGTATACGAATTATATAAAAAATTAAATAAACTGCAACCGACAAAAAAATACGGCCAAAAGTACAGACCGTATTTTTAAATATGGCCTGTATTTCTTGGTCATAATTCTCAGTATAAAAAGTTACCTTTTTGCCATGGGAAATACGGTTTTTACTTGAAATCGTATATTTTTTTACGGGCCATATTTAGCAACGTAATTCTTGGATTTGTGATCTGTCAGTTGCATTGAAAAAAAAAACTCTCTGAACTTGAATTTACATAGGTTATTCATTCTATAACTCCTCATATGCTAGAAGATATACCTCCCCAAAGTGGGACCAAAAATCTTGTCCGTACTCGCCAAATTTTCCCAAAGTTTTGACAAACTTAATTTATTTGATTTGCTTGATTCTGAAACCTTCCAATACCTACTAAACATGATCTTAAACTCTTATACACTGAAGATAGACATGGCTAATCCCATATGACCACTCCGCTCTCTAAATCTATAGCAACCAACTCATGAGGAAACTTAACGTATAAAAGTACAGGGTGTAACAGGAAAGATCTAAGAAAGAGAAGACGAAGGAACAGGTCCATGACATGACAACTAAAGAAACAAAAAGGGCTATGGTAGCACTGAGAGTCCATGATTTAGTCCGAGTGAGGAAGTTCGATCACTCAACACTCATGGTTGTTGAAGAGTCAGCCTCAGACCCAAAGGAGAACATAAAGGTAAATGTTCATGATCTGTAAGGTAAGCTGGATCATTTCTCTAAGAAGAAACTCATGTCTCTGATGATCACCCTGCTTGATGAGCATCATTACATGAGTATAAAAATAGTTGAGTCATTTAATGCCCTCTCGAAGCCAAGAATGAATTCATGAAAATTGAAACCAGCAAAGAAAATGCTGAAAAGGAAAACTGTTCTCTAAAAGAACAAGTCACTCGACTTGGTTCATCTGTCTTGGCTCTTCAATCTAAAGTTATAAAGCTAACTATTAAGACTTGAATTGTTGAGGCCAGCGACAAACAACTCAACGCTGAAACTGAATTAAAAAGGGAAAGAAGGGAGTTGCGCATTGAAAAAGAAAGGACTAGAGAAATTAGCATAAAATTGTCTAAAGCAAAAGTTGATGAAGAGAGAGAAAATCACTCGACGCAAGCATCTCAACTGCTTTCTAACATCACCAGTCAAACACACAATGTAACCACTCGATTGGGGTATGAGAGAATTGCTAAGAAGAACCTATAGAGGAAGAATTGTGCACTTTCTGTGGCAAGATTGGTCATTGTAAACTTAGATGCCCAGTGAACATGAAGCATAAGAAAAGAAATCTAGAAATTGCAAGAAGAAACACCAAGTCTGACAGCAGGCTTGGAACAGGTTCGAAGAACAAGTTTCCAGATGGATTGCTAGAATGGACAAATAAAGAATTAGTTCATCCCATTGTTCAAGGAAAAGGGCTCAAGCTAGTATGGGTTCTTAAGACTAACCCTTGATTGTTTTGCAGGTAAGAGTGGCAGAAGGAGGCAAGCTAAACTGACATCTAAATAGTGCTTTCTCCAGATACAAAACTGAAGATAAACAATAACTCTGCTCACTCGGTACTAGGAGAGAATATGCCCTTTGTAAAAGACAAGAAGGGCAGGATGACAAGGGGAACATGTGCTGAAATTTCTGGTTAACCAACCTCATCTAATGAAGCCTTGGAGGATGAAAATTGGACTATGGGGAGGTAAAGCTAGAAAGATATCACTGTGTAAATTAGATTAAATTTAGGAATAACTAAGATTACATAAGTTTCTTTGTAATGGACTAGAATAATTGTTACGAATAAATTAATTACTAAATTGAATAATATTTTACTCAGCCTCGTGCATTGACTTGTATGTCCTATACCATGATAGATATTATCTCATAAGATTTAATGAATATTGAATGTTACAGAAATTGGCCTGGATGTTGAGATTGTTGAGAGTTTATCAAAGAAAGTTATGTACACCATCCTTGTGTTTTATATAAATATGCAGACCAAGGAAAAATTTCATCTTTTATCCTATCTTCATGTCTGAATTTAAAAGTAAAAGAACGAAAGTGTGAAACCGTCATTATTCTTAAAGAGCCCTTCACAATGATGACTCTCTTTTGAAACCATGCAACTATCAAGTCAATCACTTCCCAATACTCATGCATGTTCTAAAATACCTTGAAACAGACAACCTATTCACATCCAATCACCCGTTTTTCCTTACTTAACCACTGAAGAAAGCTTCTTGTTTTACCTTCCATCCTCAAAAGTCTTGCATCATCAGATTATCTCTATTGTAAAATCCACACCCTCACTCGATTCTCCAGTGGAACAACAAGCATCAACCACCACTACTCCTCAAAAGCCCCAAAAAACTTCTCCAACCACTATCAACCCTATCACCACCACTACTGAGACAATGTCGAACCCAATTATCCCTGAACCATCCAACACCGAAATACCTGCAAGTATGGTTCCAACCTCTAACCTACAAATCCAAAACCCTAGGAGAACCAAAATAAAAGTATGTCGTATAGATGAACCATTTCACTCCGATGACTCCTAATTCGACCCATCTCTAGTATCTTTCTCCCATCATTCTGATGTTCTTGAAACGCTTGGTGATATACTTCAAGTATAGGGAGAAGACACTCGAAGACTAACTAGTAAAATTTTGGAGTTAAAAGGTATATACTATATAGGTCCCCTCGAACAAATATCTCCAATTATCATTACAAAAGTTGTAGTGGTAGGGGAGACGGGGGTTTCTCATGTAGTAAGATCTATTGAGGAACTAGTGATTGAAAAAGACAAAGTAGAGGAAAAGATTGTCGGAGCACACAATGAGGGGAAAACATAGGAAAACCCACAATCGCGCATTCTCCATTGGGGTACAAGATGCAGTAAGATAGAGTAAGTGTCGCTCGTGTTGGTAATAAGATAAAGGTGGTGGATGAACTAGGGGAAACGTAAAAATCCGCAGGGAAGTAGTGGTTGGGGTGCTAGAAAGTTTGGGTGAGGGTGATGCAAAAGCAACGAATAAGATCAAAATATTGAACCCTCCATTGATGCTCAAGGACAATCACCAACAACTCACACCCATGTGCGCAAAGAACAAGTGGTTGAACCTGGTCTAACAATATAAAAGGATATTCCAATAGAACAGGTTCTAAACCTGATCCAAAAAAAGTAGGTGCTGATAAAGGTAATAATGATGACGATGATGTGCTCATTACTGAGTTTGTGATGAAAAAGGTGTCTAGGCTTAGAAAGGCATCTGGTGGTCCAGTTCTAAAGCCCGATAATGAAATAGCTGAGGAAGGTTCTTCAACAGTACTCAGAACCCCACATACCAAGGGACAAAAGAGGAAGGCTGAGAAAGATCTAAAAAAGGCAATGCTGGCAAGCAAAAGAAGCATTGCTCTAAGAACAAGGGCTACTAAGCTCGTTTCAAGATCTCGTGGATCGAATCGCAGAGGAGACAGAGACGCCGAGAGAGGAATGGAAAAGAAAGGGTAAGGTTGTGGTCACTTTAAGTTCATGACCAACCGCAACAAAGAAACGGGTAAGAAAACCTGTTTCATCCAAGGGAAATCTCTGTTCAAGCTAGTGGAACAGCCAACTGAGAGTGAAAATGATGAATCTTCTGAGTCAGAGGAAGAAGACTTCAAAGATATTGAAAACTACTTCGACTCAGAGGACTTAAAAAATCTAACCAAGCGGACAATCTTGATGATCAAAAGCAAACAAGATCTTGAATGGGTGGTGGTAGTCACCGGTCACGCGGAGTGTTACATCTCAGAAATTTAAGTTGTTGCATTGTGAATTGACTAATGTGAGCCTAAGGTAAACACGAAGTCCTTATGAAGTTAAGGAGAGTATTTGATCACTTCAAGTTGCGTACTATAATATTTTGAAGTCACAAGAATTGGTGAAACTAAACTCGTCGAAGGAAGTAAAGTGTAAGTTGTGTTTGGAAAGGTTTTTGCAATAAACGAGTTAATATTTATTTAGTAATGTCTTGAGGAGGATCTATAGGGATCCTTAGAGGGTTAATGAAGTGTTATACAAGTGTACCGGTTAAGGTTCCACAAGGATTGGAAGTCAAACGAATTAACGGGAGCAAGTTCGGAAAAAAATGGGTTTGTACGACCACTTATACGGTCCGTATAACTTATACGGTCGGTATAAATGGTCCGTACAACCCTTCCAGAGAGGGATTATCCCATGGTGGGATTATACGGTCCAATTATATGGACCGTATAAGTTATACGGACCGTATAGTTGGTAGTATACCGGGGTGGTCAAAATTTTTAGATTTTTCCCTTATTATATATATATGACCCAAGTTCATATTTTTCATTTCCCACATTCTCCACAACTCTTGAAAGCTCTAGAACATTCCCCATGTCATATTAACACAAACCCAAGAGAAATCAAAGGTTAATTAGCAAGAATAAAGAGAATCAAGTGTGGAGAGACTTACTAGGGTTTGTAGAAGTCAAGATTTCTTTTGGTATGGAAGTTGGGGTTCCATTCAAGTGAGATACTTTGATCCAAAGTTCATCCTTATATGATCAAAGGTGAGTTTTACATCTATTTCTTGTTATTAAGAGTACTTGGTTGTTGAACAACTTGGATGAGGAAGAAAAGTTGAAGATGAAGCTCAAATATGGATTTAATGATATTTTTGAGTAGTAAACTAACTTGAGTCATGATTCTTAGTATGCTATGAGTATAATCTTGTTGCGGGTGACACTAATGATGTAGAGGAAGTACTGTATGTAAGTGAATATGGTGTTGTGTTGTAGCTATTGTTGTGGATGACTTTGAAAGGGAGTTTTGATAATTGAACAATGCTTAACTTGAAGAAGTCTATTGATTATGGTACTATTGGTGTTGCTATTGATGTTTGGGAGTTGTTTATTATATGGAGAAAGTTAACTAAACAAAGAAAATGCAGCCCAAATTCCGTTAGCTCCTAGTCGCTTTAGCTTAAACTTAAGCACGTCTTCAATGACCTAACCTTAGTACGAATTCTCTTGAATGTAGAGTTGTGAGCTTGAGAGGAGAACGTTTAGTCGTTAAGGAGACAAAAGGGTATGTAAGGCTAGTTCCTTTCTTTCAAAAGGCATGACTTCTATGTTACAATTTCTTACATAGTTCCATAACTTTCTTACTTCCAAAAGTTAGAAGTTTATGATTCTCAAAAGCTTCTTATGATGCCAAAGATGAAATGTTTTTATGATGAACATGATGATGATGATTTTAATGCTAGAAATTCCAAAGCTTATGATTGTGATGCCATTATGAAATCATTAAGTTATTTCATGAATCCCTTGATTTTGTTAGTGTGGTTGATCTCACCTTATAATCATTGTTAGAAAGCGAGGTGAGACATAGTGATGATGATTATCCCATAATATAAATCGGAGGTCACCGACCTTATGTCACTCCGATAGAGTTGTAGCTTTACATTGGGCTCTCATGCATGCCATATGTATATGTATGATTACACCGTGCCTAGTTGGTCTGCGTACACTACACTACGGAGCGTAGTGGGCCTTACGGATAATGATAGTAGCAGGTGCCTAGTTGGGCGGCCAGACACCACTAGTGGGTGGCATGAGATGGTTACCCCGGACGCGGGCTAATGATGATTACACCGTACCTATACGGTCAAGCGACTTTTATGTATGTATATATGTTATGATGTTTTAAAAGTAAAAGTTAACGTACGTGATATCCGCGCTTCGCAGGCAATCGATTTTACGCAGGTTACCTCTTTATCTCATACTTCTTTATTTCTTTATGATGTTATTATTCATGCCTTACATACTCAGTACAATGTTCGTACTGACGTCCTTCCTTTTGTGGACGCTACATTCATGCCCGCAGGTAGACAGGGAGATGGCCCAGATTCCTAGGAGCTTATTCAGCAGACTTACAAGAGCACTCCACTACTCCTGTGAGTTACGACTTATCAAGATATTCTTTTGTGTACATAAAGGGGCACGGCGGGATCCTGTCTCGTCCTTATCATTTTCAGCACTCCAGTTAGAGGCTCGTAGACATGTATGGGTAGTAGATGTCTTATGATTCCTTTAGTGTAAGTTTTGTATATCATTTTGTAGCCTCGTGGGCTTATACACGTGTATATATATGCTTTGAGGAGTAATGGAAGACTGTCCCATACTAAGTGTTACTTTGAGAATTGTATTTATTCAGGATGAGGTAGATGATGAAAGGAAAGGTGGTGCACGGTAGGCTAACTCCGGGTACCCGTCATGGCCCTCTAGTTGGGTCGTGACATGGAGGATATAAGATGGATATATTGTTAGAAAGGATTAAGAACCAAGGATGGAGTAACTTGTTTCTTCCAAGAGATGAAAAGAGGAAGATGCATAAGGAACAGGTTATTGACTTCTATGTTAATGCTAATTTTGATGGAGAGCAACTCACTAGCACTGCACTGGGAGTTGAACTTGTGTTAAATGCTCAGAAGTTGGGTGAAATTCTGCATGTGACCTCTGTGGGTTGGGAAAAATATGCAAAGAATGAATGGCCATCACTCCAAGGAATGGCAAGTGATGTGGACATGACAAGAAAATTTTGAAACAATCCAGCAGCCAAGCAGCACAAGAGAGTACTGAAAAGAGAGATGCCTAAGCTTTAACAACTATATTTTGAAGTAGTTCATCGTATAGTTGTGTCTAGGAAAGAAGGGAGGGCTGAGGCAAGCTTCTTGGACATGGCACTCATGGAGCTTGTAGACAACGGAGTCCAAATGCCTAATCTCATGATTCAGCACATGTGCAGGATCTCTCTGCAGGAGAATAAAGGCCATCGGTTTGGCCTATGGGTTCTAGTTGGCTGAAATCTTTGACCATTTCAAAGTGCCCATTAAAGTCTGGCAGTATCAGATGGTGAAAGATGTCATTGGGACCTTGGAACAGGTTGATCAACCAGTTCCTGTTGGGGATACTGATAAGAAGCAATAAATTTTAAGGGATCAACTTGTAGCCAAAGAGGCTGAGATTGTAGCATTGAAGGATAAGCATCACTATGACTTGGATATGCTGCATGTCAAGTATGAACGTGAGCAAAAAGTTCTAAATGCTCATATTTTGAGTCTATAGAATGCACTAGCTAGGAAGAAAGCAGAAAACACTAAGATTATTCAGGATTTGGTCGCTGCCCTTTCTAAAGACTCCTCCTCAACGTCCAAACCATCCTCCTAGTTTCCCTCAGCTATCTTTTTTGTTTACTCCTTCCTCTATTCTAACATCTTAGTTCTTGGTTTCTTTTGGTTTGTACATTTGTTTGATCACTCTGTGTTGGTGTTTTCTTTCAATGATTGGAAATTGTCATGCACTCTTATATCTCTGTTATATTTTTTTGTGCTTCAAATCATTCAAGAAGATATAAATTGAGCAAATGTTTCTATCATGTGTTTGTGATATTTGACAGAAAATACATGGAGTTAAATATTGCAAGTTCAAATTAATGCTTAACTGATCTGGAATAACTTTTTAATGATGCCAAAAGGGGGAAGATGATATTGTGTAATGCTTATAAACCCATATAAGATATTGTGTATTGCTTATAATCCATATGCTTTTAAACCCATATATGCTAATCTGGTTCAATCTTAGTTGTTGATGTTCATTTTCTAGGCTGTAACAACAGTTGGAACAGTTTATCATCATCAAAAAGGGAGAATTTGCTGGCATAAGCATGCATGTGTTTTGATTATTGAAAAAGTAAACGAATAAGGCAAGTGAATCATGTTTAGAGACATATATTTGAAGACACAAACAATGAATTAAACATAGAGAGATGATGGACAAAGTGACTGAACAAGGTGGGTAAACCAGGTATACAGATATGTTCTATCTCAGAGATAGGTGAATGAGCCAGGATTGAATAGATCAGAGACGATGCAAGATAGGGGTGAATGAAACAGGTCTATGGACATGTTCCATCTCAGATACTGAGATGATTCAGAGATGGATGAGTCAGGTCCAAGAACATGTTCCAGCTCGGAGTCCTACTGCAAGTAGGATTTGTGATATATGGTAAAGACTTGGTGGACAAGTTGCAAGATTTCTTTCCATAATTATCAAGATACTTCAGACTCCTACAAGGTCACTGAAGCAGTGTGAAAGCAAGAACCCAAGTCAACTCAAACCCTAACTCTCATAATAGGCCTTACCATGTAAGAATTGAGTTCAACCTACTTGATGCAAACCTAGTGTTATAGATATCCAAGTCGTGCCACGAAGAAGGTTACACACTCACAAAGAGAGAAAATCAGAATATTGAACAAACCTTGTCAATGCATTAATTGAGAGTTCGATTACAAAAGTGTGACCTGATACAACGAAGAAGAAGATTGAAGAATTTATTTCATAGAGTTTATGTGTTACAGTTCTTGAGTCTAGAATCTTGTATTAGGGCGTTTATCGAGTTGTACCTTTATCAACTTTCATATAAGCAATATTAATAAGTATAAAACGTTAGTCAAATTCAACTTCAAGTTGGGATAACTTGAAGTGGGCTTAATAGTCTGGGGAGCTTGTTGAGATAGGAATTAGATTTTAGTTACTAAGTTACAGAGTTTGTAACTTGAATTTACAAAGGCTCGCCATTGTAGTGAAGTTTGAGAAAAATTCTACAGAGGTGTTGGTCGTGGTTTTTTCACCTTTTGTGAGCAGGGTGGTTTTCACGTAAAAATTATTGTGTCTTTACTTTCCTATTATTACTATTCCGCAAACGCTAGCTTGGAACATGTAGAATAATGTGATCTATCCTATAGGCGAAAAACTGGTATACATTTGGATAGATAACTAGCCGTGCAAAATATCAGAAGCTATATCACAATCATGAGTCAAGCTATTGCTCAGCTTCACCAGACTCATTTTTTATCATCAAGCATGTATAAGCTAGAGAAACCACATAATATAGCTAAGAATCACACAAACTTCAGCAAACAGTTTCATGATTCCAGATATCATCACACTGTGCAGAGAATGGAGAAGTATCTCAAGCGAATCCCCGGTGTTCGATGCCATATCGAATTCAAGCAACCAATACTAGACTATTGAAATCAAGTTAGGTCCTAAAGAAAGCAGTTACACCATTGACACCCATTTGAACCCAAAAATACAACTTAATAGTCCAGACTAAACCATTATGACCTAATCAGTTATTTAAGACTAATCTCAATAGCCTAATCCCTACTCCAGTTACGAAGAGACTTAAAAGAAGTTAACTAGTCGGGACTAAGATGAACTTAAAAATGATTAACCAACACTAATTTGTATCATTTTCCTCAATAATCAACCTTAATTAATTAAGACTAATCCCAAAGATTAAGCCTAATAGCACCAGCATATCATTGCTTAACAACAGCCAGATTAATTTAAGCTAAGCAACAATTATTTATAGTTTAACTAACAACCACTAACACACCATAAACTAACTATATTAAGCTTAAACTAACAACTAATACTCAACAACACAACCAAACCAACCAGCAAATAACCCAAACATTAAAATAACTAGCTAATCAAACTAAACAAAGCACATAGACTGATAATTAAACTACTCAAACTAAACAAAACACTAACTAAACAATAATCACGTAGTGAATACAAGAAATTAACAAAAATAAAAAGGAATGAGGAAATTACCTTTTTCAATGCAGACTAATCGAGATTTGAAGTCGGGAATCCTTTTTGAGCTCCTCGACACCACGAATACTCAGCCACAACAAAAAACAAGGTTTAGAATTAAAAAGACCAAATTCAATTAGGTAAAGGTTTCGACTAAAGCCAAATCCCTAGTTAAATTGGAAATTAGATCGTCTTCTATGAAGACTTGTAGTTTTGTTCAAATCGGTGGAAATGAGGTTCTTTATATAGAACCCCAAATCCTAGGATTTTCCTCTTGAAAACGAGATGTAGGACTCGGATTTGTGAGATAATTCTTCTTGAATCCTCTCAATACTTGAAGAACCTTTAAAATTGAGGGGGTTTGAATATCAACAAGACAAAAATCATTAAGGATTTCGTAGAAAAGAGTAGAGAGGGAAAGCCTCACCTTTCTAGGCTGAACTGCGATGAAGAGGACAAATGGATTAATTGCCCTTTGCCCAAAACGGCCATGCAAGGCATGTAAAGCCTGAGGAGCATTGCCCGAAGAGAGAGAACGGAGTAGAGGGTGGTTAGGGTTTTCGTCCATATTTGTGAAGAAAGGGGAAAATAAAATGGGGTTTGTTGGTTTTGCGTTTAAATGGGCATCTGGGTCGGGTCAAACCAATTTGGGAACATGGCCGAGATGATTTGAGGTCGATTTCCGCCCACCTTAGCAGAAATGAAAGATGGTTATTTCTTGCACATGTGGTTATGAATTGATTTGTATATAGCCAAAATCATATTAATTTTAACCATAAGTATGCAAAAATTAATTAGAGAGTCTCAATTGTAACCAATTTGAACATGATTTGAAATTAATCAAAAATTAAAATAGAAAATGAAATGTAATTGGTTATCTATTTAATTAATCCAATTTCTTGATTTAACGGAGTAAAATATTCATCAATTAACTCTGAACAAATTAAACAATTAATTAAATAATATTTTCCACTAGTTTGGCATTAAAACTTTGATAAATATGTGTAAAAATTATAATCGTGTGGTAAATATTCAATAATACACAATAATATACCTTATGATATTTTGCCAAATGTAAAATGTCACCAAAGCAACACCAAAGCAATTTGTGAAATCCTTTTGATTTTGGAAAGTACATATTCCACTCTTTTCTGATTCAAGAAGTCCGACTAATTAAATTAAAATTATGGAGAGCCAAAATTGGGTGTCAAAAATGTTTTTAGCCGTATTCCTCTCCAAGGTCTCCTCCCCCCTATGAAAAACTTGTAGAATAGGTCTTTATACTGTTAGAATTTGACTATGGGCGGGATCTCCAAGTAAAGTCCAAAACCGATTCGGATTGGCTTTGTTTTTTGTATGACACGCCCTGCTTGCTCGCAAGGCGGCATGGCGTGCATGCCCTTATGTTTTTTGGCTGTCCGTTTTTCGACCAATTTACAAATGCATGGCGCACTACCCTCCAAGGGGGTGCGGGCATAGGCGTATGTAGCATTGTAAGGTAGGGGTTCAATTGAACCCCTAACTTTCGACACCTGTTAATAAATTTATATGTAAAAGCCTACTAAAATTATAATAAATAATATATATGAACCCCTAACTTTAAAAATATAATGTGTTCAATGCTAAAAATCTTAAGTTTTAACCCATAGAGTTCAAATCCTGGATCTGCCTCTAGGCGCTGGTGTCCTTGTATTTTCAGCGACACTTCACTTTTTCAGCTCCTTTACATGTGTACTTGGCCCTTGGCTTCTTAGCTCGTTCCGAATACTTCAAAATGACTTCTACTCAAACTTCAAAGTCGTATTTCACCTCTTTTTGCATCACCATGTAAGCTTCCCATCAAATCATCACCTAAACACAATAAACACACATATCAACTATAAAGCGGTCGTAATGTACTTAAAATACAAGAAAAGGGTAAAAAATGAGAGGCGTAAAGTGTCTAAAAATAAGTACTTTTAGACGTGGATCACAACTCCACCCTTAAACCTATTCTTGTCCTCAAGCAACTTCTAGACTCTAACTTACAACTACTCAGGCTCACATCCTAAAGTTTCCTAAAACCCATGACATTCGTTGCAACCAACAATTAGTCTATCAATCAAATCAACTCATATTCACGTCCTGATCATCATACAAGTACGCTAACCGAATAACAATTTCCTAACCTCCTAACCTCTAACGGACTCAACTTATCAAATTTACGCCTACTCACCTACTCTGTCAAAGAAGCAAGTCATATCACCCAATAATCATGAAACTAGTGCCCTGACAAGAAGAAAATATAGTTCATACCCAAATCATAAAATCAAATACCATATTAAGGAGTCATCATGAAGAATAATCTCTCACACTCACAAAGAAATTCACATATATGCACAAATAACCATATGCTTTCCTATCTTGTATCTCTACTAATTAAGCATGCTCGAATAGAATCAAATCGTACTTGTAACAGGCTGTATTGTAGGCTAAGGGACGTGTAGGACAACTATATAATAGTGACTACACTTAAGCATTTTACACTTCATAGACTCTTCAAACGTCACTACTTCTTCTCTTATGTTTTTGGCCCTCTCTTCATTCACTATTTCACAATCTTCCTCTTATCAAGAACGCTTCAATCATTAAAAAAATTCTAATCATTTTCATTCTTATCTTTTTCGCTCATTTTTTCATGTCACATTCTTTCTACGAGGACCACTTCAATCACAAGTAACTATTCATTGGTCACCATTTTTCTACACTTGACCATCCCTTCGTTAGATTTAACATTTCATCACATAGTCTAAGCTACAGTCCTCGAGAAGCGATAGGTGCAAAACTAGGGACTCATTTGTCACACCCTTAATCCAGGTAGGGTGTGATGGCGCTCGACCCTTACCTAGGGCCGGCGAACCCGCTGACTCTTGTGACATTCATAATCATACTGGGCCTTTAGTCATAACATAAATACATAACGGAAGTTTTTCAGAAAGTCAAACATACTTTTCATCTTTTTCAAATCAAATAAAATTTGTAGCATATGAACTTATAACACAATGCATAATAATACGTCGGCTTACATAGCCATTACATAACCGACATCTTATACCCACGACACTGTCTGCAAAGTCTCTAACACGGAACATGAACCTTAACATAATACTCTGACTTGGCAGCACTCCGGATCAAATGGAGCTCGCCAATTCCGCCGGAACGTCTTCTGCTAATATCTTCTAACTCACACGGGTGTACCGCGCGGCGTATTTAAAACACAAAAGCCCAAGAAAGTGGGTCGGTACGGAATATGTACCGAGTATGTAAAGCATGAAACATAATAAGCGGGATCATACCGAAGTAAAAATACAAAAATCATAAGACTTGATTTTTGAAAACATATATCATGCATATCAATGTTATAAAATCATCGTAAAAACATATAGCGTGTCCCGCCCTCTAATAAGGGACATAGGTAAAATCATCATATAACATATAGCGTGTCCCGGCCCCCCCTAATGAGGGACTCGGTAAGTAAAATCATATCATCATCATGCATGCATATACATATACATATACATACCGTACGAACTCTCTCTAAGTGAGGGACTCGGTGAATAGCGTGTCCCGCCCGCTACAAGGGACTCGCATGCCATCCTGGCCTCCATCCCCACATGTCATCATATCATATAGCGTGTCCCGGCCCTCTATTGAGGGACTCGGTAAATATAACGTGCCCCGGCCCTCTAGTGAGGGACGCGGTGAATAATGCAAAGAGGTGCACGAATACGTACCCGGCCCGGGACTCGGTGAAAGACATATTGAGCTTTGCACGAGCGGAGTAGTGAGAAACCATATGCATATAAAACATCATCATAGACTCAATGAAGTAATCTAAGCGGAATGTCATTTGAAATTCGGACAATAGTTATGTCAAATATCTTTCGGAAACATAACATACATCATACGTATTTACAACTCCATAAGGGTCATAGTCATATTCAAACCATAGGGATCATAGTCATACGTCAAACCAATCCGAGTTCGCCTCGGAAAGTTACAAACTTTATTCACTTTAGAACTTTCTGCGAACAAATCGAAGCGATCCGAGCCTTTCTGCGAAAGTTACGGACGTTCGTAGTTTCGGAAACGTTTAGAAAACAAACTCTTTTTGAAAACAACTTTTATGCAATCTTTGAAATCCATTCATGAGAAAAACATAAAGACCATAATTTGACTACATTAAGAATATGAATATCAAGAAGCAAATATGGATCATAAACATGCTCGGACATGAGAGTAATTACTTCGAGTGCGTGTCATAACTTATTTTTCACTAAGACATGCCAAGGAAAGAAGGGTGAAGCTTACATACCTTGCCGCTTCCTAAGCTAATCCAAACTTGAGTCTCGACTTCTCACGATCCACAATAATGTCATTAGGTTATCGTACATTAGGCCATAACACCTGAGAATCAATTTTCAAATTAACACTTTGT
>NC_081351.1:67043712-67064461 GCF_029784015.1 Lycium ferocissimum
TCTAGGAGTTTAAATACAACATGTTCATACTTGGTTATTCTCATGATTAAAACACTTTTCCAAGTAGCCCGAACTCTCTTATGTCTTTCTAAGTATAGAAAGAAGAAGTTACGGAGGTAAAGACGGGTCCACATGACCACCCTTCTCGTTGCCTCTTTTTTTCCTTTTTCTATGTTTCTAAATCTTTGAATAAAATGTATGATGGTCCAGTCTTGAAAGAAATGATCCTCAGGTTGTGCATATCCTTCTATCAAAATAAGGGTCTGTTTGGTCTTCAAATGTAGATGCACCGAAAGTCGTTGTCATGCGGTTACCGGATACTATATCCGTAAATTGGACGTCAAGTATACACTATCTAATGGTAAGAGGAATATAGCCCACGGGAGTTTTGTGTCCTTCCCTCTTTTTAGATGGATGAAAACTGGGGTGGATGTGTGTTCGATTATTTATGCAATCAATGTCATGACGATGATCTTGGAGGAGTAATTTTGTTGAGTACATTGATGTATATTATTTGTATATGGGTGTACACATGTGTGTTAAAAGCTTTCTATTTTTTATTTTAAGATTGTGATAATCCCCTCTTTTCCCGTAGAATGATCGAGCTCGCTGTTACCACAAACTTGAGTTAGAGATTTTGGTACTACTTGGATGCTAAATAAGCGTGGTGATTGAAAGTGAACTTGTTTTCCTCATGATCATTTGCATTAAGGAGTTTCTACATAAAAATAGCCTTCTTGTTCTACCCAGCATTATGGTATTGGAAGTGCACTAGGAGTTGTGTCTTAAAAATAAGAGTGAGGAAAAAATGAAAGGAAAACCATACATATGTGTTCTTGATATATAGGAATCAGTGTTTGGTTGGGAAAGACTAGTCTGTATGGATATCTGTCGCACAATTACTATGTCTATGAATTGTGTATCTCCGCATATTTGATGTGTTTGGTTTTCATAGTTGTCAAAATATCTTCCTCTTCCCTCTTCTCTCGTTGTTTTGAAACTTCCAAGGAATGATATACACTAGATATATAAGGTATGCATCTTACGTATACCTTAGTGTATATAAAGAGGTATATCGTGTATATCGTGGGTATATCATGGTATCATTTGGATATCCGGGCTTAATATAAATAAATCGTGTTAGCTCGTTGACATTTCCCTGTTGAATATTGTTTGAGTTGTCCATTGCTTGTATCGTGTGGATCTATTTGAGTTTGGGCCTGTTGCCATTTCTTGAAAACTGATTGGGCTTCGTTCTTGTTTTACTGGGCTGAACCACTATTTGCTATGCTTTGTCAATAAAGTATACAACTGGTATATGCATATACATATATGTGTGAGATTGAATCAAAGCAACGTGTTTTTATCATGCTAGTTTATAAGTTCAGGTCCCTCTCTAACCTATATTTCCCCTTTTCCCTTTCTCCTTCTTTGCATGATACTCCGCGATACGGGTCATTTGGGCCGAAGCCACTGTGGGGCCGGAAACCCAACTTATTTCCTTCGATCGAGTCCGAATTAATTGAAGGCCCAACCTTGGGTGAAAATGGCAACTGGTGGGCTCGGTAGGCCCACCAGCCTTACTTTCTCTTTTCATTTCGTATATGTGTACATGTATTTGTAAATGAACATGTGTAAATATTGAAACCCTTTGGTTATGAGCTTAGAAGATTAGGAAAAATGATACTTATGTTGTTTAGCATGGATAGGAACCCTCAAATCATTTTCAAAACTGGACCCAACAAAAGATAAAGGGATATTGTCCTCAAGGGTTTTAAAAAAAAGGTAACAATTTTACAAATCCTTCTTCATTCTTTTTTTTTTTTTTTTTTTTTTTTTTAATGAAAATTGAAATAGAACAATTAGTGTACATACACATGTGTTACTTTCAAAACGGGTTAATTGTTGTAAAAATTGGAGAGACTAGAAACAGCTTTGGACCACTTTAAGACGGAAAATCTACCTGTATTTTGTGGGATTAAGGCTACAAAACTGAAACTAATTTCAAGAGTCACAATGTGTTAGAAATAGGCTTTAAAATAACTTAAGGATTTTGAAAACCTTTTGGGCCAAGCCCAACCTTAAGTTAAATAAACATAGGAAATCCACTTAAACTTTAGTTTGAAGAAAGGGTTTATGGAGAGCATGGTTGAGCTTCAAAATGGTAAAAAGGGATAAATATATTGTATTTAAAAAGAAACACTTTTTATATACTTGTATAAACCCATGACATTTTTATAGAGGGGATATACCCAAAAGTTTTTTTCAATAAAATTTATAAGGAAAAAAGACATAACATTGGACCAAGTTTAAGTTGAACTAGATTTAAGAGAGATCTTAAGTGTGTTTTGATCCGGAAATGAAACGACTTTAAACCTTATATACAGTATTTTTAAAGGAAAATTCAACTCTTTTATTTCCAAATAAAGGAATTTTTTGCCAAAATATTTTATGATATGCCATGACAAGTTATATAAGAAATTAAATCATTTTAAGCAAATAATTACAATAATCACACATTGAAGCTCGAAGGTCAACCGTATTATATGGATCCTTAATACCAAGGTGCTTATAACCTTCCTTGGGGGATCACCAGAACCCTTACCTCGAACTCTGATTTAAAAAGGATTTTTCTTTGTTTGAATAAACCCTTTTAATTCGGTTTTCCTAATTTCCCTTAATAAATTAGGTATTTAATCTAAAAAAATACAAAAATCCAATAGAGTCCACAACCTCGAAGTAGCTTTTATGCCTCACGTAAAAGTGAACCGTAACAATCATATACTCGTTATCATGATCATATGATATAGTACTAGTTCATTGCCTCTTTTGGCACACACAAAATATTATTTTCAACCATTGTTGTCACACTTTTAAGTCTGAAATCATTTCGGGTCTTCATCTTTTTATAAACCGCGCTCTTTATTTGCGTACTCGGATATGACCAATATTATTCGAGGCTCGGGTCTACTTACATATGTCGAGCTGTTCAAACCCTAGGCCGAAAGCCCGGGTATTACACTGATGAAACTTATGCTCTTCGATTCGTTTAACCTTTAACCTTCATGACACTTACTTATTATTTGTTAAACATAGCATAAATAATTATAACCTCAAAAATAATCTTTTCCTTCGAGATTATGTCGACTAACTTACGACGCAACCTAACGTACGAAAACATGGGATGTAACAATTATGGTCGTTTTCAGAGATAATCAAGTCATCCACATAGACTAAGACGTTGAGCTACATAATTTCCCGCTACATAGTAAACAGAGAGTAATCTGAGTATGATTGTTTGAACCAAAAAAATTCAGCAAAGCGCTTGACAATTTCGTAACCAGCACTGTGAAGGTTGCCTCAATCCATACAAAGATTTTTGGAGTCGACACACTTTTTCCAGACTAGGAACACGGAAGCCCGATGACAATTTCATATATACTTCCTCTATAGGGTCACCGTGTAATGTAAGAATTATGAACATCCATTTGATGCAACTCCCAATTTCACAAAGCCGCAATTGCCAAGGAGGTCCGAACCTTTACTACTTTAGAACCCAGAGTAAATGTTTCATTGTAGTCAATTCCTTCTTCCTGTTTATTTTCGAAGATGACCAAACGAGCTTTATATCGATCGATGGTTCCATCAGAGTTGTACTTGATCTTGTACACCTATCTATATCCGAGGGCTCTCTTATCCGATGGCAAAGTTTCTAGATTCCTTGTTCTATTAATCTCTAATGCTTGGATCTTTGGCTGCATGGTTTTCCGCCAATGTTCCTTTTTCATTGCATCCGATAAGCTTTTTGGCTTGTTTTCGGTGGTAACTGTTGCAAGAAAACTTTGGTGTTTTGAAGAAAAATTATCACATGATATAAAGTGAGATATAGGATAAAACGCACATGAGGGTTGATGAGGATCAAGTGGACTAGTTGATAGACTTTGTTTCCAGAATGTTTCAATGACATAGTCACGCAACCGAATGATTCATGATTCTGACGTTTACCCTGACCTCTTTGCTCCTTCGGGTGCATTTTGGAAGTTCGGACCCCTTCTATATGAATTCCTCCATATTGTGTCTGTCTAGAGACGCATCGGTCCTAGGCCGAAATACGTCGGTTTGTAGGTCCGGTAACCGATGTTCTGACTTCATTTATTCGGGTTTCAACCGTACCTACGTTATCTGTCTGGTCTTCTTCTACGCGGTGTTAGTTTCTTTCTTCCTCTGTTTTTCTATGTTCAGAAGACTTTTTTTCATAGAATCTCCTTCTTCTGAGATTACTTTTATGTTTTCTACCAAGTTACTCGATCCTACAGCAAACAAAAACTTAGTCTCGTAGAAGTCCACGTCTTTTGAGACCAAATATTTGTTGTTCTCCAAGTCAAACAATGTCCAACCCTTATTTTCGCAGGGGTATCCCAAGAAAAAATGCCTACGATTCTGGCTTTCAAACTTTTCCCTTGTACCTCCCTTTGTGTGTGCGTCGCACAAAGACCCTATAACCCTTAGGTGATCACGCCGAGGCGCCTCCCCGTATAAATTTCATAGGGGATTTTCCCATTCAAAACCGAAGACGGCATTCTGTTGATCGAATATCCCACAGTCAAAATACATTCTCCCCAAAATTTGATCGGAAGGTGACCTTGAAATCGCAGTGCTCGTGCTACGTTGAGAATGTGATGGTGTTTACGACTCTTCCATTTTATTGAGGTGTTCCTGTGCAATACGTTTGGAAAATAATTCCATGTTAAAAGAAGTAATTCTTCACACAAGTGAAATTAGTTATGTTATCACTTCTAACTATCTTCACCCATTTACCAAATTACCTATCCACCAAAGCGACGAAATTCTTCAAGGTTTGGGACACCTGTTTCTAATCGGCTAAAAGAAAAATTCACACGGCCTGCGAACGATTATCTACAATAGTAAAAAAATATGAAGCATCACAGGAGAAAGGAGTTTTATACGGTCCCCATAAATTACAATGAATCATATCAAAAATATTCGAAGCTATATTATCACTTTAAGGCAAAACACTCCTTGTTTGTCTTTCCCTTAGGCATATATTGCATTCTTTATCTGATCTAATACTACTCTCTTTTAGGCCTAATGCCGTAATCGACTTCGTTAGTTTTGTTGAAGGATGACCCAACCGTTTTTGCCAAAGATCAAACCAGTCAACTGCCTCAGCCTTCATAGCTCGTATCCGCAACACATTTCGGAAATAGTAAAGTCCACCTCGACGTTCACCCATTCCAATTAGCTTCCTTATGGTGGGATCCTATATAACACACATAATTTTGTTAAATTTTACATCGCAATCTAAATGATCAATAAGGGGTGACACAGAAATTAAATTGCATGTTAAATCCAGAAATTAAAGAACATCCTTCAACCCGGGTTGTTCCTTCTCTCAAGGCCACCGAGCTACTTCCATCCGAAAGTCTAACTAGACACTTAGGAATGTCTCGTTGATTGCTTAGTTCCTCCGGATTACCTGTCATATGGTTTGTAGCACCAGAGTCAATAATCCAGGATGATTTTTGAAGACCGATCCATTCTCCTCCTTAATTCCTTCTTTGGCAACCACGACGTTAGCCCGATGGTCGTCTCTTCCACAATTGGATCCCGATCCATCCCTCTGTTGTTGTTGTCCGCGTCCTCTACCTTCTATTTTTCTTTATCCTTTTTTATTTCACGGCAACCAATCTGGATAACCAATGAGTCAAAAGCATCTATCCACAACATGTCCGGATCTCTTACAATAGGTGCAGAATCCTCCATCATTTTTCCCTTAACTTTGGTCCCGATAAGGGTTTCTCCCTTGCACGGCAAAAGCCATGGTTTCACTTTGGTCCTTCATTTTCAGTATGATTCCTCTCACACGTTCATTTTGTACCAGCTCCGAATAGACCTTGTTCGATGATGGAAATGGTTCCTGGGCCAGTATGTTCGACCTCATCCAATCCCATGAGGAAACTATGCACTTTTTATTCTTCTCTTTTGGCATCTAGGACCGTTCCTAGATTGCACGTGCACTTTCTGCATGTACAAGTCGGAATCTGTTCGTAATTTGTCAATTCTTCCCACAACTTGGTTATTTTTCCATAGTAATCCACTATAGTCCTTACCTTCTGCTTGCACTCTGCAAGTTTTGCCTTTAGTTGTTGAATCTGAGGGTCGTTAATAACGGCAAACTGTTCTCAGACGCTTGTCCACAATTCTTCCGATTCCTCTTTATGTGAAATCATTGAGCGAATTATTGGTTCTATGGTGTTGCAAATCCACGATACCAACAATGAGTTTATAGTCCACCAATCTTCCAAGTCCGGAGACTCTTCATCAGGCTTCTTGATCGTACCATCGACGAAGCCGAACTTCTTTGTCACTCTGAGCGATGTTCTCATGGATCTTAGCCCATTCTTCATAATTCTCACCCTTCAATTGGACTTGTGTCACCACAATTCCTTGATTATCATTCGACGTAATTTTATAGGGAGAGATTGGTTTTCTTTGGGTTTTATTATCTTAACCGGCGATTCCTTTGCTTTTATCGCTTGTTTCTTCCTTTTCGTCACCTGCCATTGCTTTAGGGTTTTTGTGTTTTTTTTCTAACGTGGCTTTGATGCCATGTTAAAATCAAGACAATAACGAGAATTTATGAAAGACAAGAATAATAGGAGTTCTTTCTGCTTTGTATTCATCATAATGACCTCCTTATATGCAAGTAAGATCCTCCTTAACCTAGTTTAATAAGATAACCCTATTATAATAGGACTACAAATCTTACATTTACCATAACTACAATACTAAACTATGACAATTAGACTAGAATAGCGTCGTCGTATATTCGATCTCAATAGAAGTCATATATTTGGAAGAACAAATTAGCTTATAAATGGTATTAAAGCCGATCAATATTTTAAGGCTATTTTGGTCAACCAACATTTATATTCATGCTTTTATAATATATAGATACATATAGATAGAATATTTTTTATATTATAGAAATGACAGTAGGAGGATGAACACATGCTTCATTTTTTTGTACTATGTGCTACATTTAGAGTACCAATAAATTTCTAATTACTTTTCATACCCTTATCTTTTAATTAAATTCCCTTGATTTCCTCTCTTTAAAAGCTACTACTATTCATAGCTGATTCTCTTATTCAATATATTCTAGAATCATCTCACCTTCACCTTTTCTCATCTTCAATTCCATCGCCGTGGCTATAGAATTTTCTTTTCGATTTTACCGGTATTGGATTCTTATTAACAACTACTTATATTGGAAGATAATAGAGAAGAATGTCGAGAACGACATCCCAAAATTGAGGGTTCCAGGTATATTTTTCCTCAATTGTGCCGTAAGAACATGGCTACTTTTATAATTAACAATTAATTTACTGATAAATCCATGATCTTCTTTTCCTTCTTGTTTGGGTTCGTGTATTACATCTGAAAACAAGCGTACTTTGAACATTTTGATCCTTCCCCTGCATTCTTGATTCCCAGGTTAACTTCATGTCTCTACTCTGCTAAGCCAAAATTGTGAATTTTAGATGTATCAGTTCGGGTAAGTTCTTTTTTCATCTCTTTTGTTGGATATATTTTACTTTTTTTTCTTTATTGTTGGATTATCTTTATCCATGTTATCCGCTTGTAAGATTAGTGATGCCCATAAAGAGCTCGATAAAATCTTCATTACAAAAATCTTACCTATTTCTAAATCTACATTATTTTGATGTGGTGAGTACATTTGAAATAGTGAAAGTCCAGATTAATAAAATGCATAGCTTTTTTGTGTTGTCTTATTCTATGACTAGAATTCGGCTTTTGAGTTTAGAGTTTAAAGATCAAGGTTTGAATTTAGGCTCAAGCTTGTGGTTTGCTTTTTAAACTTCTGTTGTTTTCTTTATCTATGTTTGTTATATTTT
Source organism: Lycium ferocissimum (assembly GCF_029784015.1). NCBI lineage: Eukaryota > Viridiplantae > Streptophyta > Magnoliopsida > Solanales > Solanaceae > Lycium > Lycium ferocissimum. The sequence continues at coordinate 67,051,653 of NC_081351.1, forward strand.
TTTTTCCGCAGATCTGTGTAAAATGAGCTTCATATGGATTACGAACTAACTATTGCATTGGATTATAGAGATTAAGTGCAGAATTAGGGGATGATAGTATAGTCACGTCCAGCTAGAAATGGAGAGAAATAGTTACAGAACAAAATAGAGATGCAGGGATTAGTAGCTTTAACTTCCTGGCATGGGGGAGTGGAAACCAAGAAAGTTTGAGACTGTAAAATCTTATTTCAGACAATTTAAAAGCAGCTTAGCTGTTTCCTGATGAAACAAAGTAAAATTAGTGAAGCAAATGATTTGCACAAGCATACTAAAAGAGCGGTTCATTCTTTATTGCAACAAAAAAGAACACTAAACCTGTATTCGGACAAAGAACTTCTGGACTAAATCTTACTAAAGATATGCAAACCAACTTTTCATTCCTAAATATGCTTACTATGGTAGGCTGAGATCAAAGAAGAACTAAAGAACTGTATTGTTTTAACTTTCTGCATTACTCTTCATATGGAATACATTATTTGTAAGTTTCGATCAAAACACTTGACATATTTTCTCATTTGTACTTGCTAAATTTTCGTTTCTATTGGTGCAAATTGTTGTCCCTCTTTCCTTGTTTAGTTCATGAAGCCATTACAAATATTTTAAAGGCCCCAGTAGTTTTTATTTTCCATTGCATCACTTTGAGATGTTCAATAGAAATTCTTCATTTATCTCACTTGGAGATCTCTTTCCATTCAATAGGAGTTTTTTTTATTTTAGCTGCTGAATATACATTGCTGACTGGTGCCAAATGAGATTTTGAGGGTGATGAGCTACTGGTGAAGTGTTGTCGTTAGCTTTTTTAGAATTGTCTTCTAATCTTAAGCACAATTCAGTCAATTTGCTTTTTGCAGGAAAATGGGTATACAAAGGCAATTTCAAGATGGATTACAACAGTGGTAGTTGCACTGAAGAACTTGAGATACCAACGTCTTATCTACCATAACTAAGGCTAGTATAGCAACGACGCAACGTGGTTATAGTCTTTCGTACTTTTGACCTTTCACTGCTTGTTCGCTCATGACCGGGGCAGATTGACACGCTTTCAGAGGTATTCGGAAGTTGATTTAGGTGACTTTTTGAAAGGTGGAGGCTTTAAGCGAAAAAGTTTCTTTGAAAGTTGTTTTGAGTAAAAAGACGCTTTTAATCGCGTCGTTCGAAGATGGGATGGTCATTGTTGTTTGCATGTTGATTCGGTTCTGATACTTTGGGACTTGGGTTGGAAAGTAGATTTGAGGTAGCAGGGTTGACTCGGTCATGGACCTGTTGGGAATTTCGAGGCACGATTGCGTTAATATGTTTTGTGTATGTACGCATATAGGTATGTGAGCGGATAGCCTCGGGGAGATAGTCGAGAAAATTCAGATTGAGTTGTGAAAACTTGGGGCTGATGCAGTGTACGGAGTGCCCATGGCGCTTTTGACACGCGGTAAACGGCTACGCTATAACGGTCACCCTGTGGCGGCTTTGACTATGCATTTTAGGCATGACGCTCACCCAGAAGCGACAACGGCGGAAACGGCTTTATTTGATGTGAGAAGCGGTTGTTGGGCAGTTAATTTCATCAAATGAGTGTTAAATGCCCTAAGTCCCTCAATTATTACTATTAAGATACGAGCTATTGGGAGCAATTCTAGGATATTCTTGGAGGAAATTCTTGGTGGTAAGTTATTTTTAATTCCTTCTTATTCCATTGTCCTTAATCACCTTAGAATTGCGCTTTGTCTTAATAGTTCATTAAGTGTTTGAAAATTGAGGGTTCATGAGTTCTTCTTTCTGAGCTTCTAAATCATTATTTATTGGTTGGGTTAGCTTAGCCGAAGCATTAAATTAATGATTAAAAATTCTTTATTTCATAATTTCTTCTATTAATGGCTAATTTAATGGATGCAAGTTAGGGTTTATACTCTTGTCACGACCCAACCCGTGGGCTCACGACTGGCCTTGCATTGGAGCACCGTGCGTGCCAACTTTTGAGTGTCGCATATGTTAATAAGAAAAATCAATAAAGGTGTCTCGAATATTTTAAATACGAGAGCGAGTTTATACGTTTTTCCTGCGAAAACACGGGGTGCACGCAACTCGGGGAAAATACCGACCAAAGGCCACACACGTGTCTGTCATATAAACACGTACGTAGGCGGCGGGGCGCACGGGGGTGCGCGGTCGATAACCCCGCCCGGACCGCGCGTGCGTACACATGCGTACGGACGGAACCACGCCCGCGTGCGTGCGAGGGGCCTGCATGACGGAACGAACATACGGACATATGACGGAGCGAGACCCGCCGCACACAGACAAATATACACAAGTGTAACAAAGGCGGCCAAAATCTGAATGGGACAGGGAGCTCTTCAAAATAATTTGGACGGGGGACCTAGGTGGCGGCTCGCTCGAACGTATCTACGCACTGCGCGGCGTAGGCACGACCCCAGAGATAAAGGGGGTCGGTACGAAATATGTGCGAGTATGTAAAACGATAAACACAATAAGCTGAATTATACGAATAAAGAGGACGGAGGAATAGTACGATACTTCGGATCTGCGTAAAACTTACCTTGAACGTAAATCATGCTTTTCAAAGTCATTAACGAGATGTCATCATACTTAAAGAAATCATCTTGAACATGTGCATACATAACATGGCCGGCCCTCTAGCGAGGACGCGGTAAGTAAAATCGTCATGCATATATATGTAACGTACCCGACCCTCTGATGAGGGGCGCGGTGAAAGGAATCGGCATATGCCATCCACGGCCACCTCCCCCGTCATCACATCATCTAAGTATATATATATGTATAACATGCCCCGCCCTCTAGTGAGGGACGCGGTGAACAATGCGGTGGAATTGCACGAATACATGCCCTGGCCGGGACGCATTGAAAGATGTCATAATAGTCCGCACGAGCGAGTAGTGAGGGTAACCATATGCGTAAACAATAAGTAAACAAATTATTTTTCAAAACTCGACGGACAATTACATTTGTAGTCCTTAGAAATGTAGAAACAATTCTTTGAATTAATCAAAATTGTGCACAAAGATTACGAACCGAGTCATTCTTACCCAGTCAACAATATCAAAATATGTTGTAGTATTCGATGGGACAATCAAAACAATCATCGTACTCGCGTACTACTTAAAATAATTCAATTAAGTCAACATAACAAAAATCTCGGGAACTAGGGGCCCACCTCGGGTCAAATGAGGCGGCGTACATGATTGACGTATAATACGCCTCATTGACATTGCTTATGGGAGTTTTAGGAGTAATCGGATCCTATCCATGCAAGTTCTAGGCGTTCGGACAATTCTTTCAACTATTCGCATGAGCATTTGATTCAATTCTACTAAATGAATAGTAGCCAATTTCAATGTCGGATTTCTAGAATTAGAGTGATCCCGAGACACGTATTCAAACCTATTACATCTAGGACATGCCAAAGAAAGGAGAGGTAAGCCTTACATACCTTACGGATGACTTGCGCTCGCTTAAACTCAAACCCGTTTCGTCAGAAATCTGCAAATGGTCACTTTTACCAATTACTATTCATAAGACTTGAAATTCCAATCTTAAACTAATACTTGTCCTACGGAATCCGGCGCGCCTCATATAAATACAACACCCCCGAGGAATTAAACTCGGCTCAAAACAAGCAACAACAACCAAACCAACAATTAAGATACAATATTGATAATCAATTCAAAATACATTTCCACACTAGTAACGCTCTTTACATAATTCCCACAACTTTCCCAACATTCCAACATACTACTTACATTCCAATCAATATCGACGTTTATACATTCAATTACTAATCCAGCCCGTTCACACAATGAACAAGAACACTTTAAGCAATTCATACAATATTGCAAACAATCCAACATTTTACCAACTTAGAAATCCAACCCAAACCCGAAACAACGTGACTTGCCTTCCTTTCTTCCAAATTCATAAATTACACTAACAATTCATGCATTAGCAATGTCATTCTCTTAAGTACAAACTTTTGCATTAAACGCACAATGACTTCCAAAGCAGTCCGCAACCATCGCAACATGAACTTTGATCATCCAAGAAGCTGTCATCGATGTAGAACTCACAACGACAACAACTAAGGCCTTAAATAACATTTGCTCATCCTAGGCACAAACATGGCCTACATTAAACGACTTAATACACACACGTACATATGGTTTACGGTAGCTCGACACCATGACAACAACATGGAATCATGCTACATAGAACTCCTGACTATCAATCCTCTGACAACATTTGCACATGCACGGCCACAAATAAAGCATGGTCCATGCTGCGGTTCAACTACTAATCTATAGGTTTTCATGAATTTCCTTCATTTTTTGCATACTACGACATGTCCACACCATTCGACACATAGAAATGAATTCTTACCTTTTCTTCTTCACTTCACACGTTAGCTCTAGTCCTCGAGAGGAAAACGAGCGACTTGCTTGTCCAAACCACGACCCACGTTAACGAGCACCCTTGAATTAGTTGTTTTGCTACAAGAATCGATTTTTTTGATGGAGATTTCTTGGTCTTGATTTCTCACTTTCGAGTGAGGTTGCTTCTCTTGCTCTCTCTCTCAGGCTTCATGAAACTTCTCTACGGATGGAATGAAAAAGATGACTTAGTCATCTATTAATTTAATGAGAAAAATTAATTTATGTGGCCATGGCCCACAAGTAATTGGTAGACCACATTTGGCCCTTTAATGCAATAATTCCCAAGTTTTCTTAATCAATTTTTGGCCCCAAATGTTTACTTAATAATTCCCATGCCAAGAAAGTCATTCATCTTTATGCTTTTAGAACAAAATCGTGGTTGAAAGTCACGACTTCATGTCGGAATGGTCTTTCCACCCTAACTTGTCATAATTTACTCATTTTGTCCCGTTGTTCAAAATACGGGATATAACATACTCAAATTTAGGGGTTTTGCCTAGAATTCGAATTTGAGTAAATTATTGATTCTTCTAGCTTAATAATGATGGGAATTGATCACTTAGAGCTTTAATTTCATGTTGGACCTTTAGATTCCTAATTTCACCCTTCCAGTTCATAAAACCCATTCCATAGGCTGGGAATTTGGGTCTTGAATAGAAGTAGGGTTCGTTTGATGTTTTTCTTGATTCTAATTTCTTGATTCGAATGTGCCTAGACTTTGTTTATCTCGAGGCTCAAAGGAAAGGGAAGACTAAGGAGTGATTGTTGGTGATATTGTTGTTCGGCCTTCCAGGTAGGTTACGGTTTACCCTATGGTAAGACTTCATTTAGCGAAGCATATATTTAGACGATGTTGTCTGAAAAAGCATGTAAACCTTCGGGTATGAAGTTGGGTTAGATATTGTCTTAGCTTGGGCCCTGTTGTGTGATTGGGGTTAGCTACCCCGTTGTGTTATCACTATCTTGTTCTGTTATTGTTGTCTCGAAGCCACGTGGAGATAGTAGATATTGGAGACTGTTGATGTATCTTGATCATGATATTGTAGTATCTTACTTGTTGTCGTTTGATAAGAATATAGTGCTCTATTATGGCTTATTGTGTAGCCTTTTCATGATATTATTGGTGTGCCCATGTCGTGGTACTTTGATATTGATTTGATTATTGACATTGAACTTCGTACATTGCACGTATTCTCATCCTTTATGATATCTTGTTGATACATTGATGGTACTTGAGGAAATCTTGTTGCAGTTGGGCTCGGTTGGATGAGAGTGACATGAGGATCGATGTCTGATGTTTATCCCGAAATCGAGGTATGAGTGTAGCGGTTTCCGAGGTTGTTCTTTGGAATCGTGAGGTAGCGATTCTTAGAGGTTGTTCCGGGAATCGTGAAGTACATGGACTTCTGGATCCCCTATGGGTTGTGCTGCCGAGATGTGATGTTCCATCATCGGAGTACGTGTGTACGCTGCATATGCATTGCATTCACATTTCATATATTATTATATTGCATTGTACTATGGCTTCTATTGTGATATTCTTGTGATGTACTTGTGATATACGGATTCAGATTGAGTATTTTGAGACTTGGCACATTTGGTTTAGATGCTAAACATAGGTGATGACGTGTACTTGGATTCTGGCTCGTGTTTGACTTATACCTTGTTGATTTACCTGTTTATTGTTACACCTTGGAAAATTTCATGTCGTCATGTGGTAGATAGACTAACGCAGGGTAGGAAGTATATGATGTCGCTACAAGTAAGAAGGGGTACTTAACGGTTCTAATTAAGATTCCAAAGACATTTGAAGCAAGAGAAGAAAGTTCGATGAAGAATACAAGGTATAAGTCGTGTTTTGGAAGGGTTTTGCAAAGTACCTAACTAATGTTGACTTAAGGATGTCTTGAGGAAGAGTTATGACGCCCGTTACGTTGTTAATGAAGTGTTAAACAAGTACTACGAAGGTTTCATAAGTATTGGAGACCAAACGAAACAACGAGAACAAGCTCGGAGAGAAGGTGGATTATACGAGCATTTAAACGGTCCATATAATATTATACGGTCCGTATAATGGTCCGTATAATTGTCACAGTGAGGGGTGATCACTGGGAGTATTATACGATCACTTATACGGACCGTATAAAATTATACGGACCGTATAAGGTACCGTATAATGGGTACAGAAAGGATGATTGTTGGTGCAATTTCACGGTCACTTATACGGACCGTATAAGTTTATACGGACCGTATAAGTTTATACGGACCGTATAAGTGTTCGTATAATCCGTGACGGGTCAGATTTTCCCAATTATAAATATAAGACCCCAAGTTATTATTTTCATTTCTCATTTCCTCCACTTCTCTCAAAACCTCTAGAATATTCCACACACTTCATTTACATAAAGCCTATATCTATTCCTCCTTACCGAATGGCTCTGCGGGTGAAGAAATTGAAAGAGCAAGGCGCAATTGAAAGATTTGCTTGAGAAAGGATTTATCGGCCCGATTCATCACCCAGGGAGCACACGTCCTATTTGTGAGAAAGAAAGATGGTTCCATACGGATGTGCATTGATTATGGCAAGTTAACAAGGTAACGATAAAGAATAAATATCCGCTTCCAAGAATGGATGATTTGTTTGACCAATTACAGGGTGTCAAATGATTTTTCAAAATTGATCTGAGATCGGGGTATCACCAAGTGAGAGTTAGAGAAGAGGATATTAGAAAACGACGCCTTGAGAATTAGATATGGCCTTTATGAGTTTCGAGTGATGTCATTTTGGGTTGACTAATGCCCGGCGGTGTTTATGAATCTAATGAATAATGTATTCGAGGCCTCTCTTAGATGTTTGTTTGTGATCGTGTTCATTGATGATATTCCGTATACTCTCAAACGAAGCGAGCATGCGGAGCCATTTGCGTATTGTCCTTGGGATTCTTCGGACTTGTGAGTTGTATGCTAAATTTTGAAATGTGAGTTACCGGGTTGAATTCCGTAACTTTTCGGGGGCCATATTATTTGGTCGACGCGACATTCGAGTTGATACTCGAAAATTGAAATTTTGTGAAGACTTGGCAAGGCCCATGACACTCGCGGAGGTCCGTAGCTTCTTGGGATTAGCAGGCTATTATAGAAGATTTGTGGAAGGATTCTCTTCTATTCAGCACCATTAACGAAGCTAACTCAGAGATCAGCAAAATTTCAGTGGACCGATGCTTATGAATGCGGATTTCCGGGAATTGAAGGATAAATTAACTTCGCCCCCCGATCCCGAGCACTTCTAGAAGGGCCGGATGGTTATGTTGTGTATTGTGATGCCTCCGGTGTTGGGTTAGCTCGTGTGTTGATGCGGCACGGTAAAGTTATTGCCTATGCTTCCGTCGGTTGCGGGGAAACACGAAAAGAACTATCCGACCCCCATGATCTTGAATTGGTAGCGGTTATTCATGCGCTAAAAAATGTGGAGACATTACTTGTACGGTGTACATGTTGATATTTATACGGATCACCAAGCAGTCTGCAATATATTTTCAGCGAAGGGAGTTAAATCTACGACGAGACGGTGGTTAGAACTGCGAAAGATTATGATGTGAGTATTTTATACCACCTCGGAAAGGCGAATGTAGTGGGATGCACTTAGCCGCAAATCATTAGGTAGTCTATGTGAGGTCCCTCCGGAAAGAAAGAATTAATTCGTGAGCTTCACCGGCTAGCCAGCCTCGGAGTTCGCCTAATGATTCGGGCAATGCAAAGAATTGGTATTCACAACGACCGTTTCGTCCTTAGATATGGAGGTGAGAGAGCGCCAATATGAAAGGCCCCCGGTTGAGTCATGGTAGAGATACATTTCCCGAGAAAGAGAAGTCATCATTTGAAGTTTCTACGGATGGAGTTCTTGTAAAGCACGTGCTATGTGTTCCAAATGTTGCGGGGCTACGTCGTCGATTCTGAAGAAGCTCATTACTCGGTATTCGATTCACCCGGGAGCGACAAAGATGTATCACGATCTCAAGCAATGCATTGGTGGGATGGAAGAAAGACATAGCAGAATTTGTAGCTCAATGTCCGAATTGTCAACAAGTGAAAATTGAGCATCAAAAGCCGGGAGGATTGTTACAAGCCATGGAAATTCCAGCCTGGAAATGGAAAGTGATTAACATGGATTTCATTGTAGGCTTGCCTCGTTCTCGGCGAAAATATGACTCCATATGGGTGATTGTTGACAGACTCACGAAATTCGCCCGTTTTCTCCCAGTCAGAACCACATATTCAGCAGAAGATTATGCAAGGTTGTATCTTAAAGAGATCGTGCGACTTCATGGTGTCCCGATATCTATTATCACGAAGAGAAAAGCACATTTAAATAAGTGAAGTCTTTCCCGAAGGTTTTGGGGCTCAAGTGAGACTTAGCACAACATTTCACCCACAAACTGATGGACAAGCTGAACACACCATTCAGACCTTGGAAGACATGCTACGGGCATGTGTGCTAGATTTCACAGGTAGCTGGGATGATCACTTGCCTCTCATTGAGTTTGCATACAACAACAGCTATCATTCCAGTATTCAGATGGCCCCATATGAAGCTCTATATGGAAGAAAGTGTAGATCCCCAATTGGGTGGTTTGAAGTAGGAGAGATGCAACTAATAGGTCCGGAGTTGATTCAACAAGTGGTGGAAAAGATCAAGGTTATCCGAGATCGATTGTTGAAAATTTCAAAGTCGCCGTAAATCTTATGCGCGCACAACGCCGGCGAGACTTTGAATTCAAGTTGATGATTGGGTATTCTGGAGGTATCGATGAAGTGGCGTGATGAGATTTGGCAAGAAGGAAAATTAAGTCCTCGATACATTGGATCTTATAAGATTGCCGCAAGATAGGCGAAGTAGCTTGTGAGTGGACTTACCCCGAACTTGAATCGATCCATCGAGTTTTTCATGTATCAATGCTCCGTAAGTGTTTCGGAGATCCTACTAGAATCGTGCCTGTAGATGATGTTCAAGTCATGGAAAGGTTGGCTTACGAAGAGGTACCCATTGCCATACTAGATAGGCAAGCACGGAAACTTAGAAATAAAGAGGTAGCCTCAGTTAAGGTCTTGTGGCGAAACAATAATAGAGAAGAAATGACTTGGGAAGCGAAAGAAAGCATGAAGTCCAAGTACCCAAACTTGTTTCCACCCCCGAAAGAGATTCAAGATGAGACATCAGTATTATGAGGTATGTAGTGCTTTCTTTTTAACGCTTTTGGTCGTGTGTGGCCATATTTTCTTGCCATTGTATTGTAGCCCTGTGAGGCGATGTATTGTGGGCTGTTGTGATAGGATGGTAGTGCCATATTGCTGGGGTAACTCTAGCAAATTTTTTCTAGAATTCCCGAGAACTTAACATTCGAGGACGAATGTTTTTAAAGGGGGAAAGAGTGTTACACATCGGAAAATTTCATGTCATCATGTGGTAGATAGACTAACACAGGGTAGGAAGTATATGATGTCCCTACAAGTAAGAAGGGGTACTTAACGGTTCTAATCAAGATTCCAAAGACATTTTGAAGCAAGAGAAGAAAGTTCGATGAAGAATACAAGGTATAAGTCGTGTTTTGGAAGGGTTTTGCAAAGTACCGAACTAATGTTGACTTAATGATGTCTTGAGGAAGAGTTATGACACCCCTTAGGTTGTTAATGAAGTGTTAAACAAGTGCTAAGAAGGTTCCATAAGGATTGGAGATCAAACGAAACGACGAGAACAAGTTCGGAGAGAAGGTGGATTATACGACCATTTATACGGTCCGTATAACCGTCACAGTGAGGAGTGATCATTGGGAGTATTATACGGTCACTTATACGGACTGTATAAAATTATACGGACCATATAATGTACTGTATAATGGGTACAGAAAGGATGATTGTTGGTGCAATTTCACGGTCACTTATACGGATCGTATATGTTTATACAGACCGTATAATCCGTGACGGGTCAGATTTTCCCAATTATAAATATAAGACCCCAAGTTATTATTTTCATTTCTCATTTCCTCCACTTCTCTCAAAACCTCTAGAATATCTCACACACTTCATTTACATAAATTCAAGGGAAATCAAAGATCAAATACCAAAAACTAGTAGAATCAAGTGCAAGAATGCTAAAAAGGGTTCATGTAAGCTAGAAATTTCCTTGGAATTGAAGTTAGGATTTTCTCCAAGTGAAATACTTCCATCCAAAACCCATTCCTACACAATCAAAGGTGAGTTTTATGTTCATTTCATCTTAAGAGTATTGAATGGTTGAAAGACTTGGATTATGGAAGAAGTAGAAAATGGAGTACAAATATGAGAATAGCAAAATTCTTGAATGGTAATTTGATTTGAATCATAGTTCTTGATATGTTATGGGTAAAATCTTGTTATGAATGATATTAAAAATGTTGAAGAAGCATTATATATGAATGAATGCGACGTTGGGTGATAGCTATGGTTATGGATGACCTTGAAGAGGGAATTTTGAGAAATGAACTATATCTAGCTTAACAAGTTTATTGATCATGATATTGTTGATGTTGGGAGTTGTTATATTATATAGAGAAAGTTGTAGAAACAAAGGAAGTGCTGCCTAATTTTCATTAGCTTTTAGTCATTTTAGCTTAAGCATAAGTATGTTATCGATTATCTAATTTTAGTTCGAATCCTCTTGAATGTGGAATTGTGAGTATCGGAGGGGAGCATTTAGTCGCAAAGTTAGAGAGGCAAAAAGGTATGTGAGGCTAGTCCCTTATTTTTCTAAGGCATGATTCCTATATTGTGACATTCCTTTACTTTTCCATGACTTTCTCATATTCCGGAAATTATAAGTCTATGGCTATCAAGGGCTACTCATAAGATAATGAGAAGAGACGTGTTATGAACGTGATAATGATGGCGATGAATCTAAATCTAGAGACCCTAAAGCTCATAATACCTCATGATATGATATTTTTATGAAGCCAGTGATCCTTATATGATTCCTTGATGTTATCCGCTGTTGCTAGACTCACCTTATAATGCTAGTTCCTGTGAGACATGATGATCATGACTACTCCATAATGGAATCGGGGGTTCTCGACCTTACGTCACCCCGATGGAGTAGCTTTTAATTGATTTCTAATGCATACTTTACGATAAGTGTATAATGATGAGATTACACCGTGCCTAGATGGCCGGGGATGAAACCACTAAGGCGGGCGGCTTGTGATTACACCGTGCCTAGATGGCAGGACATGACACCGCTAAGGCGGGCGGCTTATGATAACACCGTGCCTATTTGGCCGGACATGACACCACTAGTGGGCGGCGTGCGATAGTTACCCGGACGCCGATTAACGATGATGGTATATTTGATATGCATAACATGTGTTTTCTTTAAAAAGTTAAGCAGGCATAGTATTCGCCTTAAGAGGCAATTGACGTACAGGTTATATCTTCGCCTCATGTTTCATTATTTCTTTATTATGTTAGTATTATTCATGCCTTACATACTCAGTACATTATTCGTACTGACGTTCTTTTTTTTTGGACTCTGTGTTTATGCCCACAGGTAGACAGGGAGGTGGCCTAGAGTCCTAGGAGCTACTCGGCAGATTCACAGGAGCACTCCACTATTCCGGAGGTGCCATTTTTGATACATTATTTTTTTATATATATTTGGGCGCGACGGGGTGCTGTCCCGTCCTTATGTCTCAGTACTCTAGTAGAGGATCGTAGATACGGATGCGTGGGTAGCAGTTGTCTCATGGATACATCAGTGTATATTCTTGTATATCGTTTTTGCAGCCTTGAGGGCTTATGTATATTTATGTGTTGCCTTGGATAATATATGTGTTTAGGTTGGGTATGATGATTAGCATAATGAGTGGTGCTCGGTTGTTACACCTCAAAAAATTTTCCGTTGATGCACAGTGAATAGGCTAATGAAGAGCACGAAGTATATGATGTCTCGATAAGTAAGAAGTAGCATTTGATGACCTTAAGTAAGATTTCAAAGACATTCGATGTTAGACGAGAAAGATTGCCAAGAGAAGGCAAAGCTTACGATAAGTATCGGAAATAATTTATGAGTAACGAGTTAATGGTGACTTAAAGATATTATGAAGAAGAGTTATAACGTTCCTTAGATTGGTATTGAGGTGTTAGACAAGTGCCAAAAAAGGTTCAAAAAATTGGGGATCAAACGATGACGAAACAAGATGGGAAACCCGGATTTTACGGCGGAACGCGTATAAAATATACGGACCGTATGTCCCGGGGGGGTTCGCCCGAACTCCTCCA
>NC_081351.1:67064561-67133915 GCF_029784015.1 Lycium ferocissimum
TTGGGTCATCAAACTTACATTTTTTCCTTATAACATCCATAACGACAATAACTAAATCGCTAACGACGATTTTTATTCATTCTCACTACACCAAGGGGGCCTATTCGGCCAACACCAAACATACACCCATAGATGATTTTCATTCTTTTTCTACACATTACAACAATACATAAACATGTTAAATACACTTAATTCATTATTACTCCACATTTCACACAACACACGGCCCAACCTCAACATTCATGGCTCAACTTTAACTTGATTTCTATCATGAATTTCTTCTATTTTAGCATACAACAACACATATAAACCACCTACAACACATGAAAACAAGATTAAACTCACCTTTCTTCTTCAACTCCACAACTTGCCTAAAGTTGGCCAATGATGAAAACAAGCAATCCAACGCTTCCAACAACACTTCCACGTTAATAAGCACCCTTGAATTAGTGGGTTTGCATGAAGAAATTATTTTTTTGGATGGCTTGATCTTGAGCTTGAAATTTCAAGCTATGGCCGAATGGGGCAATTTTTTTGTCTCCAAGGTTCTTGAATTTTCTAAAGTGAAGGGGAGGGTGAATAAGATGACTACTTAGTCATCTTTTAAATTTCATATATTGGCCAACCATGTGGCCATGGCCCACATGAGTTTGCCGGCCACATGGCCCTCTTATTTCTCTTTTATTTTTTTATTTTTTTTTTGTTGAATTTTCAACTTTCCAAAAATAACATACTTACTAAAAATGGAATATGACTCCAAATGCTTCTTTAATATTTCCATGCCAATAAAGTCATACACAATTTGAGCTTTTAAAACCAAAAAAAGTCTCTACTTCATATCTTGGAATGGTCTTGTCCTTAACTTGTCAAGGTTGACTCGGATTTTCCCGACGTACAAAATGCGGAATATAACAGCTATCCTCTTCCAACTGAATTTTATGCTCACAGATCCCAGATAGGATATCCCAAATGTCTGCTATGGTCCAACTAATAGCACGCCTATACTCCTACAACACCTCTAAAATCTATAGAATCTGCTCCTCAGTCAATAGGGATGAAACAATCACCGGCAATGCATTGTCCGGACCAAGAAACTCATACTTTAGATATGATGGGAGTTGCTTAAGCTCCAACTTGGGTGGCTCAATAATCGAAGGCTTTGCGGGAGGAGTTGTTCTGTTTTTCAGATCAAGATTTAGCTTCTTTGGGTGGTAAGAATATGAACCCAACCCAACAAGTGAATTAACTCGTCTCCACATAACCTTCCATGTCCTCAAAGATCAAAGTTTACAAGAATATCGCGCAGCTTCACCACTTGCTTCTTCCATCTTGAACTCCACTGCTTCATCAACAACATCAAATGAATCAATTACCGAAATACTCTCGTAAGCACTTGGTAACTTCATCCCTTTGCTAGCCTGAAAAGTAACTTCTTCATCGTTAACTCGGAACTTGATTTCATTTTTCTCCGAATTCATCAGAGCTCTCCTTGTAGCAAGGAAGGGTCTCCCCAGAATAACAGGAATGTCCCGATCAATAGCACAGTCAAGAATCACAAAATTAGCGGGCAATATAAATTCACCTACCCGCACAAGTATATCATTAACCACCCCAACAGGTCTTTTGATAGACCTATCAGCCATTTGTAACCTCATACTAGTCGGCCTCGCATCCCCAAACCCTTTTCGATTGTTTGTATATAGCAAGGGGCATCAAATTAATACTCACCCCATTATCACACAAAGCTCAAGCAAAATCATGGTGCCCAACAGAACAAGGAATGGTGAATGCCCCCGGATCACCCTTTTTCTAAACAGTAGTAGCTGAGATGATGGAACTCACAGTGTGAGTCAAACTCACGGTTTCATGTTGAACCGTTTTCTTCTTAGTCAGCAGTTCCTTCAAATATTTGGCAAAATCGGGCATCTCTTTGACAGCTCTTCCAAAAGGGAAAATTAAGAGATAGCCGTTTTTCAACCTTGTTGATCATAAAACTTCTCGAACTTAGCATCCTCCTTCTTTTTTACCAACCTCTGAGGAAAGAGAGGTTTAGACTTGAAAAGCTGAGTCAAAGGGCGGAAAGCCCCTTTCACAGTCTTCTTGCTCGTGTTATCACCTTCCTTCACTATCTTTGGAATATAAGCCACATTCGTTCAGCAGGATTCTCACCAATAATAATGGGTGCTTCAGACTGCACCTCATCCTCTTCATCTAATGGCTCAAGATCAACCACCTTCTTATCAGCCCGTTGGAGTATTTTATTAATACACTCCTAGTAGTAATGGCAAACACAAGGTCTACACCGTCTCCCCCATTCTTCAGATTCGAATAGTGTCACTCGAAAGTCCTCCCTTTTTAGGAGAGTGTTGCTCTCTATATATATCCCTCATCTGTGACTCAAGCTTCTGAATAGCCGCTGTATGGGAACTCACTATCTCTCGTGCTGCCCCGTATAAAGTCCTCTCGTACTTAGACTCGATGGCTAGAATCATCTCAAAGATTGATTCAACCTTCGAACTACCTTGCTCTGTTGACTGCCCTTTCGGTGGTATATAAGGATTGGAACTCTAATTCCCAAAATTGTCATTGTTGTTGTAGCTCCTTTGGTTCGCACCACCATAATTATTGTTGTAGTTCCTAGAGTTGTTATAAGCACCTTGACCTTGCTGAGATCTCCATTGATTCTGATTCTGATAACCACCTTGGTAGTTCTATCTTAGGTAACCCCCTTGAGATTTATTAACATAATTAGCATCTTCAACCTGCATAGGGGGTCCATCATGGAACGGACCATCTTGAGTATGATACATACCTTATGGCAAAAGTGTATCATCCTCATAAATATTTACCTTCTTGATCTGGGATTCATCAAACTTATTTGTTAGCAAGGAAATACTTGTTGCAAGTTCTGCCAATGTTTGCTGGGTATCTTGATTCTCCTTTACTATATTCTGGATCATAACACTGCCATACGGTACCACATCAGCATTGTTTGAGTGCCAAGCCTGATTATGAGTCGCCAGTTTGTTAAGTATATTGGTCACTCGTCGATAAGATTTGTTCATGAAACAACCATCAGCTGCATTATTAGCGACTGACTGTATCACTGGATCTTGCCCTTGATAGAACTTCTCCATTAATATGTAATCGTAAAAAACCATGACTCAGACTCTTCTGCAAATACTCCTTGAATCTCTCCCAGACTTCATATAGTCGTTCCCCCGGTCGCTGCTTAAATTCATAGATCTTGTCACGAATTTTAGCCTTCTTGCTAGGGGGGTACCATTTTGTGAGAAAAGCATCCACCATCTCTGCCCATGAAGTAATCGAATTTCAGGGTAGCTTCTCAAACCATGTTCTTGCCTTTCCAGTTAAGGAATATTTGAATAATCTCAACCGAATAGCATCTTGTGGAACATTGTTTTGGATGTGATTAGCACACACACCTACAAAATTCTGCAAATGCGTTGAGGGTCATTCTCGGTAGAGTTCCAAAAGCATCCCTCAAGCTTCAACAACTGGTATAGAGAGGAGTCAATTTTCACGCTAGTAGCTGCAACTCGAGGCTGAACAATAGCAGATGCATAGTCCTTCTCCGAAACAAGATCAGTAAAAATATTCTCATCATCTGATTCATTCGCCTGATTGTTCAACCGATTCCCTTGGTTACCAGCACGTTGAATTTGCTGATTCTGATTCATGTTCACCTAGTTTACACAGAGTAGCAAACAGGGTGTGATGGAATAAGCAAAAGACTTCAATCAAAGCAAACACTATTCAGTAATTTCAAAACTATATTCCCCGGCAACGGCACATAAATTTGATACGCTCAAATTACACCTATTAATGGTATAACGTGGACGTTGTCAAATATAGTAACCCAACGAGGTTGGGGTCGAATCCCACAGGGAATATGGTGTGAAAAGGTTACTAAAGTCGTGGGATGCTAAGTTTAGGTCTAATGTCTTAATGAATGATTTTGGTAATAGTTGGTTTTTCTATGACTAATTGCTATCTGCTTGCTTTTGGCGGAAATTTATGGTAAAAGAAATTAAGGTTATGTCCCGTTAGATAGAGTGTATGATCATGGGTATTGATCTTGATATACTTCTAATGGATCATTATATGAATGCACTTAATCTCTATATGAATCTCTACTATTTCCCAATAAATAAAGATTATCTCTTTTTATGATTTTCCCAAATATAAGAAAGTAACTATGCAAAATGATTAATCATGCTAAGTAAATTCATCTTATTCCTAAGTGAATTCATTAAACAAAGTTTAAAGCTTTGAGTCCTTGTTATTTATTCTTACCAACCCTAATTATTTTTCCAAATAAATCAAGGTTTATAGCTTTAATCAATGTTTGCAACCATTAATTATGAATGAAGAATAAATAAACTCTAATAATCCATTATGTGTATATCAACATAAACCCAATCACAAAACACCCATCAATTGAGTTCACAACCCTGGTAAGGGAAATTAGCTACTCATAAAGGAAGAAGAACAAGAAGAAATAATGGGAATCATAATGCTTTCAATTGATTACTTGGAATTGAAGAGAAATTAATTGCAATTGTTTGTAATCTCCCAAAAGACTTCAAAACTATGAGTAACTAATGCTAAGGAAAATAAAACTGAGTTCTGTAGTAATTGTCATGTACAAGAAACCTAAATAAGGTATTTATAAGAGTCAAAGCCGTGCAAAATAAGATTGACAAAATTGCCCCCGACGGACCAATGTATGGACCGTACATTTTATACGGTCCGTAGAATCAGTGACAGTTCTCCGTAAAATTTTCTTCAGTTGTCAGATATACGCTCTACTTTTATGGATCGTAAATATTATACGGTCCGTATAACCTGCCCATAAATCCTCTTCTCTTTAAGACTCTTCTGGAACCAACCTATGGTGAGATTTACGACCAGCAAATATTTTACGGTCCGTACTTCCGCCCGTGGACTTTCACTTCATGTCCGAGCCCCTTTACGTTAAGCATCCACGATGGCATTTACGGACCGTGAATATTCTATGGTCCTTATGTTCCTCCGTATAAATCAGGCTCCAGTTAATTTTCTTTCTTTGAGCATCTTTTTACTCCATTTTCACGATTTGCTCCCGAAATACGTTAAACATCTGCAACATGTCACAAACACATCAAAAAGACCAAGACTTTCTCAATAACAAGAAAAACTTATAGCCAAAGAGCATCGAATGTGCCATAATTTCATGGCACATCACTTATCTGCTACAGCTCTCAGTCTCGCTGTTTTTACTCCCAAGATTTTCCCAAGTGTTGACTCAGTGAATACAAACTCTGTCAGATTTACTGTTAGGGCCAGAGCATTACCACTTATACAGAGCAGATTCTTATAGAATTCAACCACTTCTGTTTCATATACACGTACGTGGTGGTGGTTGAGTGAAGAGATAGCTCCACTCCTGGAACTTTACCATTTCCATCAAATCCTTCATTTCTGGCTCTCCTCTAAACTTGACATCAAAAACTCTCCCAAAGAGAACCTTTTGATTCTGTAGGTTCTCTTTACTACTTCTCCTCTTAGAGGAACCCGGTCTCTCACTTGTACTCATCTTTCTTTTCTTGAGAAATGATAGGTCACTGGGTTCCTCTTCTCCCCTCTCTTCTTGACTCTGAAGACCCACATTTTCACTCATATCACCTTCCAACTTATGGTCAAGCAAATGCTTATTTTTACCCACCATTTCTTTCTTTGAATTATTATTTTTTGGGTATCGAAAAAGTCTACTTGCTTCGGCTTGAAAAGGATTGGTGATGTTGGGCAAGAACTGGGTAATAAGACAGAGAAATGGAGCGATTTGGACTAAGTATTGTATGAGAGAGAGATGTACAAATGAAGTCTTATGCTTCGAAGGTTTGGGGAAGTGAAGAGAGAGAGAAATGAGAGGGATATCCTGTAAAGAGGCTGAGGTGACGCTTTTGGAATAGGTTTAATAGAGGACAACGGATTGCATTAAGTGAGTGGTGATGATTTGGCACAGATTTGAAATTTCTTGGAAAAAGAAGGACATATAATTTATTTGGAAATTTCACAGTTCAAATACAATTATGAGTACTGAAAGGATTACTGACCTGAGATACGCAGACCAAGTCTGTGAACGGTAATTTGAATTACTTACACTTAAGTGTTATCAGCAATCACCGTGAACTATGCAGAATTGCTTACGCTTAAGTTCTCCTGATCTTCCCATGTATATATACTCGTAATGGTACAAAAGTAAGTTAGATATAGCCAAATAACACTTGTCAACCATGTACCTAACCTTCTTTGTATTCATTGAGAGATTCCTTCCTACACTATTTGTAAAAAAAAATAAAAAAAAATAATAATAAAAAACTCATCTCCATATGACACACATCCTGCTACAAGGGCTTTGAAAAGGAGACCTTTTGACCTCACTCTTGCATCTTGAAGCTGTCACGATGTATCAATTTATGTTGGCTGCTCCTTCTCTCTCTCTCACTCCTTTAGGCGATGTCAGTAGTTGGATTTGGAAACCTAAACTAGCTTGGGTCCTTTATAGTTTTAGAAAGGATGGATCAAGGTCGTTCTAGCCTACTTGGGCAGCATGTTCCTTTTCTTCTTTCGAGATCCTTTCTCATGTTCCTTTTCTTCTTTCGAGATCTTTTCTTTTGCGGACCTGTTCCTTTCTCTCTCGTTCCCTTCTTAACAAAATTCCTTTCTGTGTGAACAGATTCAGTCCTTATTTCACAGGCTTCCTGATAGTGATCAGCTTGTCCATGGTGTGTGCATGCCTAGTTTTCCATATTGGAAGCATGATTGTTGTGAAGATTGTAAGGCGCCTTCTCCTCCACAAAGCCAAGTCCTTTTTTGCTATTTCCGTAACTCTCATTTCTGGAAATAAATTCATCAGACAACTAGATCCATTTGAGAGTTTTGTCAAGATCAAACTTATCTCTTTCTAGGTCCTTCTTAAGATGCTCATTGTTTTTAGTTTCAGCAGTGAGGTTCAGCTTTACTTTCTTCAGCTCTTCTTCAAGCTTCAAGAAAGTCTTGCTTGCTTCTAGTCTTCTTTTGAAGGAGATTTCCTCGTTTTTTCTCACTTGACTTTCCAATAAGATATTTTATTAGTTTGTCTCATGAACTTGATTCTTCATATCATTAGCTAACACACACAAGTCCTCCCTATCCAGTTCTATCTCATCAAGAGTAAGATTTAACTCCTGTGTCTCTGCAATCAAGGCGTGATATGCATCAATCAGCACGCCTAGCAGTGATATGAGTTTCCTTTGAGAGTAAACTCCCAGGTTTTTCTTTATATCGCAGAAATTTACCTCTTTGTTCTAATCATCATCATTATCATCCGCGTCAGATTTAGCCGTGAATGCAAGGTCTGACTTATGCTCAGTTGCTCCATCATCAATTGCCATCATGGACAATTCCTCTTTGTCATTTTTATCCTCGGACTCACTTGAGGATTCTCCCCAGGCTGCAAGTGATTGCTTCACGATCTCATCAGGGCCTCTTTCCTTCTGAAACTCTTGTCGGGGACCAAGTTTCTCTTTGCAGTCCTGTCATAACTGTCCTGCTTGTTTTGAGGACAGTCTTTCATGAAATGACCAGGTTTTCCACATATATGATAGGAGTAGTCATTTCCCTTGAAGTTTCACTGGAGCTTCCTGTTCTGGGAAATCCCCCACTACTCTTGATCATTTTATGAAATCTCTGCGTGAGATAGGCCATTTTAGACTCGTCACCACTTAAGTCTCCTTTTGCATCTTTGAGAACTAGACTCTTCTCCTTTTTCACCTCATTCTTTTGTGCCCTCTTCATGATCATCTTCATTTCATGAGTCTTAAGGTTCCCAATGAGCTCATCGACTGTCAGTTTGCTGAGATCCTTGGCCTCAGAGATAGCGTTTACCTTACTATCCCAGGAGTCAAGTAATACACCAAGCAACTTTCTTACCAGCTTGGTAGTTGTGATGACTTCTCCGAGAGAATGAAGCTCATTGATTATGGTGGGGAATCTAGTATGCATCCCATGAATGGATTGACTCTCTTTCATTTGAACATTTCATACTCAGTGGTGAGCATGTCCATCTTGGAGTTTTTTACCTGAGTTGTTTCTTCATGGGAAGTTTGAAGAGCTTCTCAGATCTCTTTGGCTAATGAACAAGCTGAGACTCGATTGTACCATCCGGTCCTATTCCACGCACAAGAATCTTCTTGGCTTTATAGTTTTTCTCTACCCTTTTTCTGTCAGCTTTATTGTATTCCTTTCTAGTATTGACAGTGGTCTTTTTACCATCTTCACTTCCGTGAACTGGATATAGGGACCGTCACAGATGACATCCCATAGCTATGAGTCTTCAACCATAATGAAATTGTGCATCCTAGTCTTTCACTACCCATAGTACTTTCCATTAAATCTGGGACGTCTTGTGAATGATTGTCCTTCTTCCATATTTGGTGGGCCTGCCATTTCATAGATTCTTTTTAGGTGTTAACCTTTTAAAAAGTACCAACATTGATACCAATTGAGGCAGGCTGTGCATCTACCAAACACAATATATGAGGGACCTGGCTGAGTACCAACTCCCTTATGCAACGTAGTAAATATAGAATGCAAGATATTACCGTGGAAAACTTCTTACTCAAGGGATTAAAAACCACGACCTACCCCAGTAGGATTTCAACTCCACTACACCGACCAACTTCAGGTTATAACTTTATCGTAAGCTAGGAATTAACTCCCATAATCTCTCACCCTTGCAATAATGCTTATGTAATCTATAAAATAACTCCCATAGTCCCTTAGTCCCTCAACCTTTGCAATAAAGCAAATTCACTTGGATAACTCTAGCTAAGGACACTAATACACTTAGATTAATCCTAGCCTAATGTACCACTCAACAGCTTGAGGAAACACGCTTCCAACAAGTACCCTTTGAGACTTTTGATCTACCTACAAATAGCTTCCTTTAAAGAAAAGAGTAGGTTTACAATTTAAGCACAAACGAACAAAGACTCACAATAATATAAAGAATGTAGACTAAATCTTGTGTCTGGATTAGGTTCTTCAACTTGTAGGTGATTTTATTTTTGAGAGATCTTGAGAACTTGTGTTGGCAGCTTTGCACGATTTAGATTAGGTTTTTAAGTCTGCTCAATATGTTGCTATCATGTTGTACATATAGTGGGAGCATGTGGGATGCATACAGACCACTCATTCACTTTGACCTAAAGCATAGGCCAACTCACGGTTGTACTTCTGTGCAGCAAGTGGCTCGTCTTTATAGTTGTTCTCTACTGACTGTGTAAGGAGCACAAAGAGCAGGTTACAGACCGACTGTGTCTCGATCTAGTTCTAAAATAGTTTGAGAATCATAAAAAAAAAAAAGCACTTGGACTTATCATAGAGAAATATTTCGTGATAGATCACAAGGACTGTTGGTACTATCTCAGAAAGATTATATCGAAAGAGTTCTTGAGAGATTTAACATGAACCATTGTGCAGCAGAAACTGTTCCAATTCAAATGGGGGACAAATTTAGTCTCATGTGGTGTCCAAGCAATGATGTAGAATGAAAAGAAATGGAGTCAATTTCTTACTTTTGTATTGTTGGAAGTTTGATGTATGCTCAAACTTGAACAAGACCGGATATTAGTTTTGCAGTCGGAATGCTAGGAAGATATCAGAGTAACCCGGGAATTGATCACTGGAAAGCTACAAAGAAATTTTTGAGATAGCTGAAAGGAACGAAGGATTACATGCTCATGTATAGGAGATCCAACAGCTTGGAAGTTATTGGATACTCGGATTTAGATCATGGTGGATGTGTTGACACTAGAAAGTCCACTTTTGCTTATTTTTCCTATTAGCTAAAGGAGCAATATCGTGGAAGAGTGCTTAGCAATCCATCAATGCTACATCCATAATGGAAGCAGAATTTGTGGCATGTTTTGAAGCAACAATTCAAGCATTATGGCTGCGGAACTTTATTCAGGACTTGGGGTTGTCGACACCATTAGCAAGCCGCTGAAAATTTATTGTGATAATACTGCAGCAATATTCTTCTCCAAGAACAATAAGTACTCCAAAGGTGTCAAACATACGGAATTAAAGTACTTTACTATCAAGGATGAAGTTTAGAAACAAAGGGTGTCACTTGAGCATATAAGAACTGATCTCATGATTGCAGATCCGTTAACAAAAGGTTTAAAACCAAAGACATTTAAAGAACATGTACATAGAATGGGTCTTGGTTGTATTTATGATTAACATTTTATGATGTTTTGACACTCAGAGCTCAATTATGTGTTTAGGATATACATTAATGAATTTCTTGTTTCTCATAATGGTGTATACATTATTGTTTAGACATATTACAGGATACGTCTCAATGAGACATTATTGTGGACCATAATGTTGAATGTTTTATAGCTTATGAACCTATTATGATAAGTTGCTAATGTTGTAGTATACCGAAGGGAGTATGTAGCACAAAATAATGTATAACCTCCATAATTCGCATTAGTGGTTTGTCATATTATGGTATGTATGATGAACATTATACAAGAGATTTATTTTATGCGTAACTAATGTTTTATGTCATTTAATATTAGTGTTATGTGGTCTTTGGGCCAAGTGGGAGAATGTTAGACTTTTATTAATTCTAATATATGGCCCAATTAATGTAAAGCCCATAACTAAAAATTAATGGAAAATAAATCTCGTCTGTTAGATCGGTTACTTGATGGACGTACCGGATTAAGTCTCAACCTCTATAAATGGGTCCTCCCTCCACCCATTTGGGTTCCTGTTACGGTTCACTTTTACGCGGGTGCTTCCTTGGTGCTCTAATTGGATTTTAGTATTTTAGAGTCACCATCTAATTTATTAAGGAAACTAGGAAAACCGTATTAAAAGGGTTTATTTGAACAAGAGATAAATCATTTTGGACCAGAGTTCGAGGTAAGGGTTCTGGTGATCCCCGAGGGAAGGTTTTAAGCACCTTAGTATTAAGGATCTGTAAAATACGGTTGACCTACGAGCTTAAATGTGTCATTTTTGTATTTATTCGCTTAAGTGTTTAAATCACCGCAAAAATGTCATTCATATTTTATGATACAACTCAAAAGTTCGACAAAAAGTCCCCTTATGAAAAGGGGGTTTTGGGTTTTGAAAATCTGTATAAGTGTTCAACTCACTTTGTTGTTGGACTAAGACACACCCAGGATTTCTCCCAAGTAGAGTCGCTACTATTTTAGTCCTAATAAAATGAGTTTAGTACTTATAGGTTATATATATATATATATAGAATATGGAGTATATCTCCTATTTTTTTTAATAAGTATATATAAGAATTGAAAGATTTTTGCTAAGTCCATTTCAATCCCATTGAAGCTCATATATGTCAAACATATTCCAATGCCAAAGCCATCTCATCTCAAAATCAGTTTAAGTATATGTCCTCTTGTTTTTATCCCTTTAAGTTAGAATTTTGACCCCAAAGATACTTGTCCCTTCTCTAAAAATTATCCAAGTTTAGGCAAAATAAATCCATTTCTGATTCTGAAAATTCTGGATTTTTAACTCCACGGCCTTTTCCCAAAATTTTGGTTCAAGTTCTAAAGAAACGCCCTTCTTCAACAAAAAAAACAGTCCTTAAGTTCATTTTTTTATTTAGTCCAATTCATATAACGTTTTCAAGTGGGCTTAAGGCCCAAAACTTATCCTTTATCATTTCAAGATTTCTACGAGGGGCAGAGAGGCCCAAAAGTGCTACTTAGTTCCAATTTTTCAGAAAATTATCTAGACTTGACCATAAACCAATTTTAAACTCAAAGAAAACTTATAGATCATTCATTACCGATTTTCATGCATAAATTAAGATTAGTCCAAGTTTAAAAATCACTCCGATGACTTCCTAATAATACTAAAGTTTTCCTAAGTTCTAACATTCACCAGGGTTTCAATATTATACAAGTATTTTTTTTTTTACAAATACATACACATATATGAATTAAATAAAAAGGAAAGGTTAGGCTGGTGGGCCTACCTAAGCCCACCAGTTGGCTATTTTCACCCATAGCTGGGCCTTCACCATTTTCACCCATGGTTGGGCCTTCAAAGTATCAATATTTGCTTCCCTTTCCAATAGGACTCGACAGAAGAAGGTAAGTTGGGCCGCAGGCCCAACAGATTTCAAATGCATAGAAGACAGCCCAAATGGCCCAGTGTGTATTCACATGGGACATAAAAAAGATAAGGATTATGAGGTGTTCAAGATTTGCATACTAAACTAAAATAAGCAAGCTGATCATAATTACACATGCATATACTATTATGTACTTAACCATCCAAATCAAATAGATCAATATAATGTGAGGCTTGGCCCCATAATAGGACCAAACCTTAAGAGAAAAAGGGAGAATAGAAAGTCCAAATACCAATCTAAGAAGGAAAATAGTAAAGGCAAACACACAAAGGCCCAATTTACCAAAGCACGCAAAGGGCCCAACCAAACTGTATACTTTAGACTCATGGGCCACTATAACAGAGGATATTTCTTGTATATACTAGGTGTACCAGTTCACATATACCGATGGTATATAGGACTCTTGAGTGTACTTAGTGTATTTTGGGGTATACCTTCTGTACACGCAGCTAGTACTCGAACAAACAACTATATAAGTTTCACAAAAAAGGACTTCTTTTATCATGGTACACCTAAAAAAAAAAAAAAAAAAAAAAAAAAAAACAAGGCAGTTCACAAGTCACAATATAGATTATATACTTCAAATGTACTTCAATATACAAACCCTTGCATACCAAAGGCATACAAGAACTGTATATTTCAGATATACCTGAGTATACCTCCTGCGTATTCAAGTTTTAGACTCTTATCTAGACATAAGCAACCTGTATTTTTCAATTTATTTAACATGTTCATGATACTATTGTTAGAACATACAAATAGTATTCCACAAGAAGGGTACAACACTCAGCAAAATACCAAACAAATGTGCATAAAGGATCCTTATTTATTATGGTATGTACCAGATGTTTAGAAACATATAAAAGGGAAAGAGAAAGGATGTAGTATGACATCCTAGGACTAATACCAACATTCTAGAAGAGATGCATATAGCAAGTTCATGTAGCATTTTAAAATGACCATCATGCATCAGAGAACAAAACAGGTTAACATTTGAAAAGAGTATGCACACTTGACATGCCATTTTCATCAAGTAAGACATATAAATATATTGCTAATGATGGCAGTTCCTCAGTATCAATTTCAAGTTATGCAGAACCCTCAAAGGATCATGTTAGGCTATACACTAATGATGTAGACATGGATATGCACTTTAACACTGATGAAGATGAGACAAAGATCATGTGCAATGCCAGGTTCAAATCCTTGGAAATATATAGGCAAGTAATGCAAACAGGCATGCAGTATAACCAAACTTACTATGAACCTCAAAGAGACATCAACTAGTCAGTATAGGCATACAAATCTCAGTTAAACAATGTCACGACCCAATTTTACTAAGTCGTGTGAGCACCTACCTTTTCCTTCCCGATAGGCGAACCCTTAACTCTACATTTGTCACACCCTGATTTTACTAGGGTGTGATGGGCACCCGACCCCATGTGCGGAGCCGAGCGAACCCGCGGACTCTTATTACAGACGTAATTTCTGAGATTCTTAATCAGACACAAATGACAATTTCAGAAATGGTTTTCAGAACATACTTTTTTTTGAAACTTTCAAATCAACAGAATCTAAAATATATGGAATTTATTACATAATACAGAACGACATATCGGCTGATGGAGCCGGATACAAAACTAATGTTTCGAACCCACGACTGCGTACGCAAAGTCTCTAACGATACTCGAACACATAACATGCATAGTCGACTTGGCAGCACTCCAGGAGCAAATGGAGCTTGCCAACGCCGCCGGAACATCTTCTATAATAGCTCGTACTTATCCGGGTGTACCGCGCGGCATGAAACGCAGCCCCCGAAGAACGAGGGGGTCGCTACGGAATATGTACCGAGTATGTAAAGCATAGAGACCAACAAACGTAATTATAACTAAACGAGAGGATACGGAACATAAATGTAATAATTGGAGTATCGAAATGCTTACTCATAAAACATAAGCAAATGCATAGTAAAAACATGCCATAGCCGGTCCCCATCACGAGACTCTAAGACAGAAAGTGGTCGCCCCCGACACTGGCGCCACAACATATCGTATCAAATCAGAATGTGCACATATCATAGCATATCAGATGGCCATATCATATCATATCATATCAGAGTGTGTACATGGCACAGCATACTCCACAACCCATGTACATATATACCTGCCCCCTCACATCGAGGCACGGCGAACAATGTAATGGAAATCGCTTGATAACATACCTGGCCCGGGCTCAGTGAAGGAAGCATTGAGGCATCCACGAGCGGAGTAGTGAGAAACTAAATGCAATATAACACGTATAACGTATACAGAGATCGGACGGGATAATCAAACGACATATCCTGAAAAAGGGTCCGGACGAGGCATAGCACATACCCTTTAAAGGCCGCGGAGGATTCTTATCAAAATAGAACTTTAGGGATTATTTGTACATATCAAAATATAAAACTTATACAGAACTCGATAGCATAACTTAGATAACAAATCATACGAAGGAAATTGTACGATGATCAAAGTGTATGACTTTCGGATGTCACGACGGATTAAGTCAAAATAATCCTTCTAAAATCGTTCCCATTTTTTTTGAATATAGTGTTAGACTTTTTAAAATAATTAAAACGGCTATCATCAAGTAGTTAGAAAAGTAACCAAAAGTTTTCCTTTGCATTTTACTCAAAACCAAGTCAAATAAAATAATACGAAAAAACTCGGGAATAGTGGGCCCACCTCGGGTCAAATGAGGTGGCGTACACATAACACGTACTTTAGTGTTCACCATATCACTTATAAGAGTTTTAAGATGGTCGGATTCAATTTGCACAAAATCTAAATATTTAGACAATTCTTCCAACTGTTTACAAATTATTTAATTCAATTTTATTGAATGGAAAAGGGGTGAATTTGGACGTAGATTCCAAAGAGTAGGGTCGTCCCCGAGATCCGAATTCAAACCTACTACATCTAGGACGTGCCAAGAGAAGGAAGGGTGGAGCCTTACATACCTGCGCCACGCCTTATTAGCTACGCTTATGTGTCCGAGCTCGTAAGTCTACATTTAATATAATTCACAATAATGTTAGGGTTTTCATCGTGCATTTGTACCATATTTCAAATTATACTATTTTATATTCTGCCGAAAATTGGGCAGCATCTCCCCTGTTTATATGCCTAACTCGAATTTTTAATTCAGCAGCCAACAACAACAACAACAATACCAACATCAATTATAATATTTCCAACTCCAAAATATCTTATAAAATCGCCCACACGCTGTTTTCGAACTTTTATAACTAATTAACTCAGTATGCAATTATTTAATCGCGTCTTCTTCGTAAATAAAGCGGTATTAACATAAATAGGAAGAGATTCATACCTTTCTCCCTTTAATATTCGTATCTCCACTTTTTTTTTTTGCGCTAATTTTAGGCCATCACACGCCCACTATATGATTCTTACAAAAAACTATACGCTATTCGGAATCCAAATTGGAAAATTATACCTCGATTTGGGCAAAAATTTGGTTTGGGGAGTTGGGGAGAACTCTCGCATTTTGGAGAGTTTTTGGGGTGTTTTTCGTGAGTTTGAAATTTCGAAAATGAGGGGGTCTCCCCCCTTTTTATAGTCGTTTTCGGTTCATTGGAACCGACATAAAATTCCTCTCCGTGCGTTCGCGCCCTCGTGCGCGCGTTCGCGCGCAAGTTAAATAAATTCCATTCGCGCGTTCGCGCAGAGTAACTTTTCTGACTGGACCTTCGTTCAGTAAAATGGTCATAACTCTTGATCCCGATATCGTGTGAGGGACCACGACATATGGTTGGAAAGATAATTCAATTATCTACAACTTTTATTTCTTTATATTTTCTCAAATTCCAACCTTATAATACCGTTTTTACCCCTAGAACTCATATCATCCAAAAACGTTTTTTTAAATCATCCTTTTGGAGGGTCTACACTCATTTTTGGCTTATGGGTCCTTCTTAGGACTTGCTCAACTTTCCATATACTACTCACATGTCCCTTCTCATGTCTTTCATAAAACTCCGACATGTGGGTCCCACTTAAGCTCGCAGCAACGAGGGCTTTTTGTCAAATAACACATGAACTAATTTACACCATAGGGCCTCCAATTGTCATATATATATATTATTATTACCTTCTTATAACACAACCTTCATTCCGAACTTGATTTTCAGATCTTTATTCAGCGCGTTCGCGCCACGTGGGGGCGCGTTCGCGCGTCTTGATCTACTTTGGCCTTCGCGCGTTCGCGCTTTTGGCGGGCGCGCGTTCGCGCAGACCATTTTTCCTGGCTTGCCCATCTAACTTGTAACGTCCATATCTCCTTACCCCGATATTCGATTGAGGATCCGCTTGTTCCGTTGGAAACTAGACTTCCCGAACTTCACTTTAAACTTTAGTTTTACTTTAAAACTCTTAATATACTAGCACCTATCATCTCTTCCATTTAGGCAAAAATTTTCATATCAGACCTTGCCTAACTTTCTTTCAAAGTCTCGGAAGCTTAACCTTGTTACCCCTGGCGTAACTTTACTCTTCCTTTGGCCTATACTAAGCTGTCTACAATTTTGGTAACGCGAAATTTTTCCGGGGTATAACATCCTTCCCCCCTTAGGAACATTCGTCCTCGAATGTTCATAATCGTATTCTCGGGTACATCCCGTCATTGGATCATTCTTCCTTTAATGCGGTTATACCATAACAAATATGTTTGTTGCTCCAATTTCTTGTTAATTTATGCCCCCTTTATTGGAATACCGCTCAATTCTTTTATTCCTTACAAATTATTTTTAGTCCAATCTTAAAAGATACACTTCAATTACTATATTTCCTTGCTGACTAACCCCTGGATCTTATTGAATGCTCCTCCACGGAGAAATATTATGGGGTCACAATGTATTTACAGCGCATAGACATGCGGAACACTAGATGCACCGCTTCTCAATTAGATAGTAAATCTGATTCATCGAAAACCTTGCCTACTTCACGAATGATCCGATAAAGTCCAAGACATCTCGGCTATGTTTTTCTCATAACACCTCTCATGGATGATGTTTTTGAAAATATTCAGTTACCAATCCGAAGTTCTAAGCGTCGACAACGATCACCTGTATATGATTTCTGTCAGCTCTAAGTCGCTAATGACTGTTCCCGGAAGAGTTTCACATTATTGACTGCTCGATGGATTATGTTCAGACCACGTAACTTAACCTTGTCGCCATTTAACTGGTCAGTTAATGACGTACATCACTAGCCATACAGAGCCTTATACAGTGTCTTCCGGATGCTATTATTATCAACAACCTCAATAAGTGGCAAGTGTTTATTTCTACTGCCTCAGAAAACAATGACACAGGTTCGCAACTTATTATTAACGTCTCAATAACACCCTTAGCCTGTCCATCAGTTCAAGAGCAGATGTCGGCTTAAGACTTACTTGTACTCCCAATTCCTTTCGAACGGATCTCCAAGGTTAACCATATACTAGGTATTCTGTTCGACATAGTAAATGTAGGTCCTTATGAAACCTCACTACCTCCTTGAGGTATAATCTTACATAGTCCCGGTAATCTTGTTTAGCCATTTCATAACTTTCTTAATTTCATCTGTCATATTTTTGGCATTTATCTCATATCACTCCGTTGTCCTTGGTTCAAACTCTTTCATTTCCCTCTTTCTGCGAGTTTGCTCTTAATCTTCACTGCCACTCATCATATTGTAATCTCTGCGAGAATATGTAAACATACGCAAGTTAATCCAAGAAATGCTTTAGCATCGCCATACTAACCTTTAGGTTGTTCCTCGTCTTCTCCCTTTGTCTTACAATTAGTATTGGGAGGAATCTTTAATTGATCCTGGTCAAGTTCTGCTTACTTTTAGTACCAATTTCATTTTGGGTAACATAGTCTAGACCATTTCTGCATTTTTACGTATCATATTCAATATATTATAATCATCTCGTTATTATTGGATCCTTACATTTCTTATCAATCATGTACTCACTTAGTTTGCTTATTGTGCAAATATTTGGGAGCTACATAACCATTCTTGCATAATTTGCAGAAAGTAAGTTCGACCTCAAACATAGTCTCCCCTTTTTCTGACTCATTCTATCTTACATATCCCATTTGTACCAAAATGCGCTGATTCTATTGGTCGTATTCCTTTCTCTTTTTACAAGCATCCACTACCTGGAATCATATTACTCACAACCTTCACCGACAATCCCTAGTACCACTTTAATTATCGTCTTGGCTCCCATTCGTTTGTTGTCGGTTTCGGATTGCACCAACTCGGTTTCAAGATAGGATCTCACGAAAATTCAAGCGTTCACATTAAACGTGCCGTAATATCGCTGATTTCCATCTTACCTTTGCGTCTCTCTTATCCGCTTCCCCCCTTTAGGGCGCTCCTCTATCATTGTCCAATTACCTTCCATCTTATGTCTCCGTATAAAATTTCCAAACTCACATATTTCTTTCCAAATACTTTTAACATACCATACCGTATCCATTTTGTTTTTCCTATAACTTAGATTACCCCCGTATGAAATTCTAACACATTCGCGAAACGGTAAGGTTTCCCCCAACATCTCGTACAAAATCTAGTCTGATGGTTAGGGCTCAGACAATATCGCTATTGTAACAATTGATCCGAGCCATACTCCAATAATTCCCATTAGTGGTTAGTGTTCGGATAACGTCATTATGGCAACAACATATCCAAATTGTATTGTATTTATTCCCGTCAAAAGTTAGTGCGCATAATCATTTCAAACTCTTCATCCCGTAATATTTATATTTAGACGATAAATATTCCAAGCCCTCTTATAACCTCATCTTATTCCCATAGGTACCGTCTATTTTTCCCAATAAACTTACAACATTTTAGTCGTTTCGCAAATTCTCAATTCTCAACTCTTGTCTCTTATGGTTTTCACTACTTTCGAGGTGGGGTCGTATACACGTAATGTGCAGTGTTCCTTTATGCCTCATGTTCTCTTACTCCTTTCGTATACTCATTGTTAACTTACAATCTTACCCGAAATCATATTAACTTCATCTTAGTAGTGGTCTTGTCTTATGACCTTTTGTCGCACCACCTCTTTTGTCCATAACTATGTATCTTTCATTTATCCCGGACTCATGGTCACTTAATTATGCCCATTTAAGTGCTTCCTTTGGTACTCTTTTTACCTCATTTGTCCACGTCATTTTTTTTTTCATTCATTTTTTCATTTTTTTTTCCCCACGAATTCCATTTCTAGTTCGTTGATCACAATTTAATAACCGGTCATCAGAAAATATTCTTCAACCACCATCAGAAGGAACTAAAGCCTGACAAGCACCGCAGGGCATCCTAGTACTTGGTTCGCACAATTTACCCTCAGATTTACTCTTGAGTTCTGAATGAACTATTTAGGTCACAATTACTTACTCGTATGCTTTACATTCTTTCATCATAGTCACACTCGGTTACCGGGCATTATTGCCCGTCGATTTGGGCCCCCTTCTAAAGCACAATATGGTTGGAACATATTCTAGCCCATTTAGATGAATTGCGAACTCGCTGCTCATATACGCTTCTTCAAAGCAGGATTTTTTTTTCTCCAAATAAAATAATGCCTCTTACGAATAACGTGAGAAGTGTCTATTGAAGCTCTAGCCCAACATAACATATTACTCTTCCTTTCCTTATTCTCCTTATTATTATTCCCGTCAACATATAATCTTAATTCCACGCCTTTCCCTACAGAATGTAACAAGTCTTTTTCGTACGTTCTGTAGCTCACTTTTCTGTTCACACTTTACCCGTGTGTTCCAGCCACATAAATCATGTCATATTTCGTCGCTAGACGTTTCTTATCTTCGTGCCCATCCTCATTAAGGTTTCTATCTATTCCGCATATTCTAATTTCTTTTTGGTTATCCTAATTTCCCATTCATCTCATACATCTACATTTATGGAACCCTTAATGCACTTCCCAGGGGGTTACCCATCCCAGAATTGCTCTGATCGTAGCACGCTTAACCTTGAAACTCGGGTGCAATATGATGCTCTAATGCCAGTATGATCGCGTCCGCTCTATCACATGACCTTTATTACATTATTTGGAGCAAATTGAAGTCCTACAGATTTCGAGACTTTTCCATAATGCGTCCCTCTTTCCATAATTCTTCGTTTTACCCTTCTTATTACACAATATTCATCTTTCGTCCTAAACTCCCAGATTTCCCATAGCAATAAATATACCTTCGTCGTCATCACTGATAGGTACTTCAGGTATTGTCCTGTTTAGATCTCCACGCACCTTTCCTACATAATAACTTTCCGCAAAATCGATTGTCGGTTGTCTCTAAATCCGCCAACAGGCTTTGCTGCTACTAAGCATCGAATGTCATTCGCCTCGATCTTTCAGACTGCTAACCGTCTTTCTTATAATCATTTTTCACGCCTTACCCCAATCCATAACCTCGCATCTCATTTATTATCTACTTACAATATTTTCTTTTCCCCGGTTTGGCGTATCTGACTAAATATTCTAATTAACAATTTCAGCAGAATCTCTTTTTCCATTTTTTTCAATTCAGACTCTGTACATAGCAAATACCGACGATACCTCACAGAACGTACGGTTATATAACGCATTCCCGCCATTCAAAGCTTCCAATTTCCGGTAGCGGAACAAATATATCAAAATTCATTTCTGTAACTTTCATGTCATCCCTTACTTTCTTCCATCGTATGTAAGGCCCACATATAGGAATTTCATCCTCCTATGACTTGGCTCTATCGCACGATCTAAGACAGAAAGAAGGTCAACAATCCCTAGATGCCCCGTAGCCTCCTGTTTATAAATGTGGCGCGCTTCACACCATAAACAGGACTCTACTGGACACGACTTTGCAGACAACCCCTAGGACAGACCTGCTCTGATACCACTTTGTCACACCCTGATTTTACTAGGGTGTGATGGGCACCCGACCCCATGTGCGGAGCCGAGCGAACCCGCGGACTCTTATTACAGACGTAATTTCTGAGATTCTTAATCAGACACAAATGACAATTTCAGAAATGGTTTTCAGAACATACTTTTTTTTTTTTTTGAAACTTTCAAATCAACAGTATCTAAAATATGTGGAATTTATTACATAATACAGAACGACATATCGGCTGATGGAGCCGGATACAAAACTGATGTGCTGAACCCACGACTCGTCCGCAAAGTCTCTAACGGATACTCGAACACATAACATGCATAGTCTAACTCGGCGGCCTCCGGGGAGCAAATGGAGCTTGCCAATGCCGCCGGAACATCTTCTATAATAGCTCGTACTCATCCGGGTGTACCGCGCGGCATGAAACGCAGACCCCCGAAGAACGGGGGGTCGGTACGTGAATATGTGCGAGTATGTAAAGCATAGAGACCAACAAACAGAATTATAACTAAACAGAGGATACGGAACATAAATGTAATAATTGGAGTATCAGAAATGCTTACTCATAAAACATAAGCAAATGCATAGCAGAAAACATGCCATAGCCGGTCCCCATCATGAGACTCGGCAAATAAAGTGGTCGCCCCGACACTGGCGCCACAACATATCGTATCAAATCAGAATGTGCACATATCATAGCATATTAGATGGCCATATCATATCATATCATATCAAAGTGTGTACATGGCACAGCATACTCCACAACCCATGTACATATATACATGCCCCCTCACATCGAGGCACGGCGAACAATGCAATGGAAATCGCTTGATAACATATCCTGGCCCGGGCTCAGTGAAGGAAGCATTGAGGCATCCACGAGCGGAGTAGTGAGAAACTAAATGCAATATAACACGTATAACGTATACAGAGATCGGACGGGATAATCAAACGACATATCCTGAAAAAGGGTGGGACGAGGCATAGCACATACCCTTTAAAGGCCGCGGAGGATTCTTATCAAAATAGAACTTTAGGGATTATTTGTACATATCAAAATATAAAACTTATACAGAACTCGATAGCATAACTTAGATAACAAATCATACGAAGGAAATTGTACGATGATCAAAGTGTATGACTTTCGGATGTCACGACGGATTAAGTCAAAAATAATCCTTCTAAAATCGTTCCCATTTTTTTTGAATATAGTGTTAGACTTTTTTAAAATAATTAAAACGGCTATCATCAAGTAGTTAGAAAAGTAACCAAAAGTTTTCCTTTGCATTTTACTCAAAACCAAGTCAAATAAAATAATACGGAAAAAACTCGGGAATAGTGGGCCCACCTCGGGTCAAATGAGGTGGCGTACACATAACACGTACTTTAGTGTTCACCATATCACTTATAAGAGTTTTAAAATGGTCGGATTCAATTTGCACAAAATCTAGATATTTAGACAATTCTTCCAAGCGTTTACAAATTATTTAATTCAATTTTATTGAATGGAAAGGGGTGAATTTGGACGTAGATTCAAAGAGTAGGGTCGTCCCCGAGATCCGAATTCAAACCTACTACATCTAGGACATGCCAAGAGAAGGAAGGGTGGAGCCTTACATACCTGCGCCACGCCTTATTAGCTACGCTTATGTGTCCGAGCTTGTAAGTCTATATTTAATATAATTCACAATAATGTTAGGGTTTTCATCGTGCATTTGTACCATATTTCAAATTATACTATTTTATATTCTGCCGAAAATTGGGGAGCATCTCCCTCGTTTATATGCCTAACCCGAATTTTTTAATTAATTCGACCAACAACAACAACAACAATACCAACATCAATTATAATATTTCCAACTCCAAAATATCTCATAAAATCGCCCACACGCTGTTTTCGAACTTTTATAACTAATTAACTCAGTATGCAATTATTTAATCGCGTCTTCTTCGTAAATAAACTGGTATTAACATAAATAGGAAGAGATTCATACCTTTCTCCCTTTAATATTGCTGTATCTCCACTTTTTTTTGCGCTAATTTTAGGCCATCACACGCCCACTATATGATTCTGCAGCAAAAACTATACGCTATCCGGACTGAAATTGGAAAATTATACCTGATTTGGGCAAAAATTTGGTTTGGGGAGTTGGGGAGAACTCTCGCATTTTTGGAGAGTTTTTGGGGTGTTTTTCGTGAGTTTGGCTGAAAATGAGGGGGTCTCCCCCTTTTTATAGTCGTTTTCGGCCCGCCGGAACCGACATAAAATTCCTTCGTGCGTTCGCGCCCCGTGGGCGCGTTTCGCGCAGTTAAATAAATTCCCCGCGCGTTCGCGCAGAGTAACTTTTCTGACTGGACCTTCGTTCAGTAAAATGGTCATAACTCTTGATCCCGATATCTTGTGAGGGACCACGACATATGGTTGGAAAGATAATTCAATTATCTACAACTTTTATTTCTAGATATTTTCTCAAATTCCAAACTTATAATACCGTTTTTTCCCCTAGAACTCATATCATCCAAAAACATTTTTTTAAATCGTCCTTTTGGAGGGTCTACACTCATTTTTGGCTTATGGGTCCTTCTTAGGACTTGCTCAACTTTCCATATACTACGCACATGTCCCTTCTCACGTCTTTCATAAAACTCCGACATGTGGGTCCCACTTAAGCTCGCAGCAACGAGGGCTTTTTGTCAAATAACACATGAACTAATTTACACCATAGGGCCTCCAAATGTCATATATATATTATTATTACCTTCTTATAACACAACCTTCATTCCGAACTTGATTTTCAGATCTTTATTCAGCGCGTTCGCGCCACGTTGGGGCGCGTTCGCGCCGTCTTGACCCTTGGCCTCTCGCACGTTCGCGCTCTTCGGTCGGCGCGTTCGCGCGCACCATTTTTCCTGGCTTGCCCATCTAACTTGTAACGTCCATAACTCCTTACCCCGATATCCGATTGAGGATCCGCTTGTTCCGTTGGAAACTAGACTTCCCGAACTTCACTTTAAACTTTTGTTTTACTTTAAAACTCTTAATATACTAGCACCTGTCATCTCTTCCATTTAGGCAAAAATTTTCATATCAGACCTTGCCTAACTTTCTTTCAAAGTCTCGGAAGCTTAACCTTGTTACCCCTGGCGTAACTTTACTCTTCCTTTGGCCTATACTAAGCTGTCTACAATTTTGGTAACGCAAAATTTTTCCGGGGTATAACAACATTCACAGTTAATAGAAAATAGCGGAAGAAGTAAAATAGCGAAAGCCTCACAAATATAATATAAGCAAGCGGAAACAATAGAAATGCACCCCGCATATCTGGTCTGGTCATACAAGAGCATATAATTAACACTATAAGTCTAAATAATAAGTATACATCAATAGTCTCAAAAATATGTAGAATGAAAATAAAGACATAGTAGATAGAGGAGTCTTCGGGCAGCGAACATCCACATGCTTACCCTGTAAGACTCGAATCAGCAAATCCGCAAAACAGTCAACTGGGAGGAGTAGAAGTCGATCTCTCCTAATACTCCGCATTCATAAAAAAATGCTGGTCAGTACAAACAACAAGTACTGGTAGGTATCATAGGCCAAATAAGTTTAGCTAGAACATATCAAGTCAATAAAGTAAGATAAACAAGTAAATCAACAAGGTATAAGTCAAACACGAGCCAGAATCCAAGTACACATCATCACCTATGTTTAGCATCTAAACCCAAATATGTCAAGTCTCAAAATACTCAGTCCGAATTAGTATATCACAAGTACATCACAAGAATATCACAATAGAAGCCATAGTGCAATGCAAAATATCACAATAGAAGCCATAGTGCAATGCAATCCAATAATGTATGAAATGTGAATGTAATGCATATGCTGTTTACACATGTACTCCTATGATGGAACATCACATCTCAGTAGCACAACCCAGGGGGACCCGCAAAGTCTATATACCGAAACCTCACGATTTCGGCAAAGACCTCAGCAAACGCTACCGTGTATACGCACTGATACACATGTACTCCGATGATGAAACATCACATCACAACAGCACAACCCATGGGGGACCTGCGAAGTCTATATACCTCACGGTTCCTGCAACAACCTTGACAACCGCAACCTCACAATTCCAGCAACAACCTCGGCAATCACTACGCACATTCTCAATTCCGAGACAACCATCGGACATCGGTCCTCATGTCACTCTCATCCAATTGAGCCCAGCTCATAACAGTGTTTCCTTAAGTATCATAGATGTGTCAACAGTATATCATGAAGGATGAGAATGTGTGCAATGTATGAGTTCAATATCAATAATCAAATCAATATCACAAGTACCACGCATGGGCACACCAACAATATCATGGAAAGGCTACACAATAAGCCATAATAATACACAATAAGCCATAATAAAACACTATCCTCGTATCAAACGTCAATAAGTAAGATACTACAATATCATGGTAAAGATATATTAATAGTCTCAATCTCTACTATCTCCACATGGCATCAAGACAACAATAATAGAACAAGACAAGTCACAACACAACGGGGGTGGCTAACCCCAATCACACAACAGGGCCCATTCTAAGACAACATCCAACCCAACTTCATACGCGAAGGTTTACATGCATTCTCCGATAATATCATCTAAATATATGCTTCGTTAAATGAAGTCTCACTATAGGGTAAACCATAACATACCTGAAAGGCCGAACAACAAAGTCTCCCACAATCAACCCTTGGTCTTCCCTTTCCTTTGAGCCTCGAGATAATGAAAGTCTAAACATATCCGAATCACGCAATTAGAATCAAGAAGAACATTAATCAAACCTTACTTCTATTCATGACCCAAATTCTCAACCTATGGAACAAGGTTTATGAACTAGAAAGGTGAAATTAGGAATCTAAAGATCTCAATAAGAAATTAAAGCTCTAGGTGATCAATTCCCATCAATATCAAGCTAGAAGAACTAACAATTTTCTCAAATTCGGATTTTAGGCAAAACCCCCAAATTTGGATATAAACCCTAACCTTAAATTCACAAACTAAGCCTTAAAAATGGAAGACTCAAGTTGCAATAGCTAATACCCATCAATATCAAGCCAACCCATGCTAAGTCCACCAAATAAACAAGGTTTTATCACCATAAGATCATTAGAGAAGCAAACCCACAAAATCCCCTTTTGTTCTTACCATTTAAGAGAAATCTAGGCATGGATTATTGATTAGAAAAAGCTAATGAATGATTTAGAGACAAGATTGATACCTTAGAGAAGAAATCAACGGTAACCCTCCAAAATCGCCTCTTTGAGCCTCAAGAATGAAATATGGGAACTTGACTTAGTGTCTACGGGTTTAACATATTAAAAGGCCTCTGACTCAGCAATTACCGCTTCTACGACGTTAGGACCACCAGAGCGGTCCCACTATGACGGTAACTCAGACCGTCACAATGGTCCCTCAACAAATCACACTGCTGCTACAGTGGCCCTTCTGCTGCAACAGCGGCACCGCTATAGCGGTTCTAGTGCCGCCATAGCGGGCACCAGACACCAGGTCACATACTCAAATTTTATAACTTGCACCCGAAATCTGATTATCGCTCGGTAAGACCTGCTCACATGCCATATACGCTACCCCCCCCCCCTCCCCCATAAAAATGTGCTACGAACGCCCTCATGGTCTCAGAATCTCCATCGAGGGCCCCGTTGTCCGAGTCAACCCCACCCCTGAAACCTCCAAACTAGTAATCCAAACCAAGTCCCAAAATACACCCGAGGGCATTGGAAACCGAACTGAATATGCACACAAGTTCTAACAGACCATTCGGATCTCTCGAAATTGACAGATTTCCGAAAAAGGTCCGTTTACCCAAAAGTCAACTTTGAGTCAACCATTTTTCGCTTTTAAGCCAAATTTCCCGAAACTTATCCAAATCAACTATGATGACCTCGAAAAGCGTGCCAACGGTCCCCGCAGGTCAAATATGAGCTAATAAAGCTCAAAAATGATCAAAAGGGTCGGAAACACAGTAACAGCCAAACGGATCATTCCAAACAACTGTAAAGCACATGTTTGAATCATACAGCATTCCTATCAATTGGTTTTGACTTCACTAACCACAGATAATACCAGAGCCCATAAACAGGTGACTTAAAAACATGTAATTGGTCATTTGCAGCAGGATTTTAGGTCAAAAGGTTTAGTTAAGCTGATTCAACCTTCATTTTTTAAACTCAAACCTTGAACACACATTAACCACATGCACCCTACACTACTATCTACATCACTAGTGAACAAAAAGTCATGCTTAAACTCAAATTTAGACATGCAACATGTATATTTCAACAAACCAAGTCAAACCATTTGCCACACAGACCCTATACCAGTCATAGAATGACTTATAACCCTTTGACTATTATTGAACCCAACCACATAAGTATTTAACAGATGCATATTCTAGTTTGATTTTTAGGCATACAACATAGTTTGTAGTAATGCATTTAACAAGACAAATAGAGTTAACAGGGAAAATACTAGCTAAATATGGTTTGAGCTACTATTACTACATTTTAACATGACAGGGATTGTTTCATTTGAGCATACAATAACAAGAGATTAAAAATGATTTCACTTGACTAGTACACAAAACCAAAGTTAAAACAAACATACTGCCAATCAAACTAATCACTGAACATGCTAGATCTCAACTAGAAGAGGCCTAAGCTAGCAAATAATAACATAAACAAAGATCAGATACTTCAAAACATGATTAAACTCAACAAGACAAGAGAACATGATCCAAACAGACTTGACACTTGACACATAAGGACTTAAGTCATTACAGTATTGCTACATTTAATCAGTCTATATTATCAAATCTAAAACAGTAACTAATCAAGAGGATTATAGACTGCATACAAACACATCACACATTTAAAGCGAGATAGTAAACTAATATATACTAGTCACCTATTGGACTAACAATATTCTGAGACTAACAGCATCTAACTAAAACACATGATGATAAACTAACACACCACTAAATCACATATTCAACTAAGGCAAGATAAACATACTAACCACATAATTAATTTAAACTAAACACATAACTAACATTTAAACAGTACAAAAAAGCTAAAAAGTAAAGGGGGCACGAAAATTACCTTCTGTTTACGCAGCCTTGGAAGAGATCGAACTTGAAAGCTCTTTTGCTTCCTCAACCCCAACACTTAGTCACAAACAAGCAAGAATCAACTAAACTTTGAAAATTTTAAACTTAGCTGAATAGCTAAAGGTCTCAATAATTAGAAACCCTAGGTAATTCAACTTTTTTTTTAGTATAGTGACATATCAATATGCCCAAAGCTTCTTCGAAATAGTGGAGAATGGTGTTCTTTATATAAAACCCCCAAATTCTCAAACCCTAGCTCACATGCGATGTGGAAGTATAGCAAATCTGAGATTTGCTTCTCTCAAAACCATATCCAATGGCTAGGAAACAGGCACACAAACAAATTAACGGTTAGATTTGACCCAATCGAAGTCAATTTGAGAGGTTCCTTATGAACCAAGAAAAATTGATATTCAAACATATGCAAACAAAAACCATTAAGGATTTTCAAAGTTTTTGATCGTTGATTCATAGAAAAGTAAAGAGAAGAGAATTACACCGTGTTTGGAGTAGATATTGGGTGAAAATGGTTGAGAATTGGCAGAGCAATTATGCTCTTGCCATTCTCAGCCATGCCATAATAAAAGCTACCAAGCGGGCCCTTATTTTTATGTTTTCGACAATAATGACACAGGAGAGAGAAAATCAAGCTGAGCGGCGCTAGGGTTTACCTCCTCATACAGGAGAGAACCCTTAAGGTTCGTTTGGTTACTGAAGACAAAAAATGAAAGAGAATAGGGGCCTTGCCCCTCTTAGTGACGTGTTGGGCCGAGTCTCGGTCCTTTGGGCCTGGGCTCGGCTCAAATTTTTGAAAGGGAAAAAAGGGCAACCCACATGTATACACCGTATACATGTATATACACATATATACTTATATACTCATGTATGTATGCGTATACATGGAAGTGTTAAAATGACTCTTTTAAAAGATAGCCAAAAATTGAAAGTGCTTATTGATTAAACATTTCAATTATGACCAAAAATTAACAACACTTAATTAATTAATTAATTTTAGAGACACAACCAATTGCATAAAAGGTCTTTAATTGCAAACATAGCCTTAATGGATCTAAACCATGAGGTTGGTTATTTTCAACCATGGCCATAATTAACTAACAATTGATTATTTCAATTGCAGTCACAATTGATTACCTAGCAAACAATTTCCAGATAAATTAATTCAAAAACTGCAAATGCAAATTGGTTAATCAAAGTTAAGAATTGAGGGGGAAAATGATTAGTTCATTCAATTAATCAGATTTCTTGAATTAAACAGAGTAAAATGCTTGCTAATTGGTAATTCCAATAATTAAATAAATAATTGTTCTAAACTGCTTTTCTTGATTAAAATTAGCTAATTTCATATTTAATTATAAAAAATATATAAATTATTTTCTAAATGATTTAATAACATTATAGAGGTTATTTTGCAAAATGAAATGGTAAAACATTATCTAAATAATTTTATAAAAGTATTTTGGCTTGTAGAAAAATACATATTTCACTCTATTTGATATCCAAGGGCTCTGGAAATTAAAATAAATTATGAGAGGTCAAAAATTAGGTGTCAACAACTGTCCCTTCGGTGTTCGGGGATGGCAACGCCATCCTCGAGCAACGAAATTTGTCTAACCTTGATTTT
The DNA here is from genome assembly GCF_029784015.1 of Lycium ferocissimum. Taxonomy (NCBI): domain Eukaryota; kingdom Viridiplantae; phylum Streptophyta; class Magnoliopsida; order Solanales; family Solanaceae; genus Lycium; species Lycium ferocissimum. Next base: position 67,094,580 of record NC_081351.1, read on the forward strand.
TTACTGACCCAACTCATAATACCTCTCATTTCATGCAATTTCAAATATGCAGCTGGACCCTGGTTTCTGATTTTCTTACATATCTCAGGTTATATGAGAATTTAGGGCACTTGTAGTTCTATTCAATTTAGACTTCTAGATGTAAATTTAACTTGGTTATCAAATTGAGAAGTTCGGAGTGATTGGTTAGAGTGTGACTGACTCTATGTTATTAAGTCTACTTACATATCCCTGTTCTTGGGAATCAATTCACTTGTAGTTCAACTTGAACGGAGGAAAAAGATATCCCTTATGCGGGAACGCTTTTGTGTGTGTGTCGGCGTGCATCCGATCGGTTGTGGAATAATAAAAGAAAGACAAACAAAGCATATAAGCAAATAAGCATTCTTGCTGGGCTAAGTGGAGAGGAGCGATCTTCCAAGTCCTGGTCGAAGAGCTTGACTCTTAAAGGCACCCTATATCGACCGGCTGCGTAAGAAAAAGTTCCATATTTGCTCTGCATCTGTCTGGATCTGATTTGATCAGTCTACTTCGTCTAGCGGCTGTAAATCTGCTTCTATCTATTGAGTAACGTTGGTTGGTTCTGATGACGAATACTGCGGCCATCGGATTGGATTTACATCACCTTGATCTTTAGAGCCAATACTACGGTCATCTGACCGGTTGCACATCGCTTTGATCCATTGATTATATCCGATAATTTGTATGCATGAACGGCCCTCTTGGCATATTTGTATGAATATGGCTCTCACGGCATATTTATATGAATATGTCCCTCCCAGCATGTTTGTATGAATATGGCCCTCTTGGCAGTTTGTATAAATATGGCTCTCTCGGCATGCTTCTATGAATATGGCCCTCTCGGCATGTCTATATGAATATGTTTCTCTTGATAGTTTGTATGAATATGGCCCTCTCGGCACATTTGTATGAATATGGCCCTCTTGGCAGTTTGTATGAATATAGCCCTCCCGGCATGTTTGTGTGAATATGGCCCTTATGGCAAATAAGAAGATATGAATGGCCCTCACGGCGATAGAAAAAATATATGCAGATGGCCCTCATAGCAAACAATAAAATATGAATGGCCCTCATGGCGACAGAAAGGAAATATGTGGATGGCCCTCATGGCAACAAAGAAATTATGATGGCTCTCATGGTGACAAAAAAGAAATATGCGAATAGCTCTCATGGAAATAAGAAAATTATGAAATGGCCTTCATGGCTAATAAGAAAATATGATGGACCTTATGGAAATAAGAAAGAATATGCAATAGCCCTCATGAAAAATAAGAAAAAATGATGGCCCTCATGGCAACAGAAAAAGAAATATGCAATGGCCCTCACAGCAAATAAGAAAAAGTGATGGCCCTCACGGTAACAGAAAAGAAAATATGCGATGGCCCTCACAGCAAATAAGAAAAAGTGATGGCCCTCGGGAACAGAAAAGGAAATATGCAATAGCCCTCACGGCAAATAGAAAAAAGTGATGCCCTCACAGCAAATAAGAAAAAGTGATGGCCCTTGCGGCAATAGAAAAGGAAATATGCAATGGCCCTCACGGCAACTAAGAAAAAGTGATAGCCCTCGCGGCAACAGAAAAGGAAATATGCAATGGCCCTCATGGAAAATAAGAAAATGTGATGCAGATGACAGATATGGCCCCTTTGGCTAAATCATCTTTCCTTCGTTATTTATGCCGGCTGTGACCCTCATGGACGGATATGCCGCATTATTTTATTATGAGCCCTTTGGACGAATATTTTGCCATTTACGGCTTTTTGTTTTTTGTAGCCCTTGTGGCTAGATATTCGCCCTTGTGGTGTTTCTGTAACATCTCGGATCTTCGGGCTACAGTTTAACGAGTAAGATGGGAGGGGAGAGGGTATAATGGAACCAATATGGGAGATGTAGGAAATGTTTTGAAAACTAATCAAGTCATAAGAAGAGTCTTTGTAGAAGGTCTTACTTCCAGAGACCATAACCCCTTTATTATTTTAGAATTTGGTAAAACTTCCTTTATGAAAATTGTATAGCTTTTAAATACCTTTCCAACGATATATTATGAAGTTTAAGCGAACATCTGTACAAAAAGTTATGGCCATTTTACAGAAAACTAGCAGAGCAGTCCAGAAAATACGACCCATATTATGAAATACGGACCGTATTTAGTGGCTATATAATTTACTCCTAGAACAGTATATATTTGTCCATATCAGTCCAAATCATTATTTTTCTTTCCTTCAAGCCCTAGAATGACCTTCTACCCTCTTCCATCATCAAGAACACAAAGGTAAGCCTATTCTAAGCCTTCTAAGTCAATTCTAACATGTATCCATGGATTCTAATCAAGAATTTATCATTCTTAACCTAGGGTTTTCAAGAAAACCCAATTAAAGGGAATTCAAGACTAGGCTTTGAGATTCTTCTTTCAAGTTCAAATTTTTAATACAAGTTAGAGCATTTCCAGGTATGTAGAGTTTCTATCTACGTGTGGGAATATCATTGTTCTTCCCCACGCCCGTCTTCCATAAATTATGAAGTTATACGAAAATTAGGATTTTAACGATGTTCATGATAACCCTAGGTCCATGCACGATGTTATATTATGTATTAAACTATTATAAATTCTTCATTGTGTTCTTAATACATCATTATGATTATTGAGAATCTGTTTGTAATCCATGAAACCCATACTTTGCATCCCATGGGTTCCTACATGCAAGTTATAAATCATTATGTTATTTTCAAGAAAACATTCTACATGTTTTACACGTTTTCATGCAAGTATATTATGTAACTATATTGTTCAAACTCATGTTTTACAAGCTATTTGATATGAAACCATATTTATGTTATATCACTTCAGAACATGCTTACAAGTTATTTCATGAAACCATGTTTACAAGTTATTTCATGAAATCATGATTACAAGTCATTTACAAGTTAATTCACGAAAATCATGGGCTTCTTAGCCAACTATATCATGTTCATATTTTTGGGAGTTGCACAAATTACAGAGAAGGCTCAGATAGCATAAAACTACGTAGCCACCGTAGGACAAGGATCGCTCCGCCTAGCTAGGCCGATTCTTTAATTTTCCACTGAATGGATCCATCAGGCTCGTTACACCTTATACCTTGGCGAGGTATGGGGGCTCTGCTGGCCCGGCGAGGTACCAGACTCCACGTACCCACGTGGTGATATCATGTTGTCGGTTTATAAAATGCTCTTCCTACTTACCATATATATATATATATATATATATATATATATACACGTATTCATGCTCATGTCCATGACCAGGTTTCCAGTTTCACTTCTTATCATGTTATTTCATGCGATGTTATTTCCGCCGATTGCTTTTACATACCAAGACATTCATTGTGCGCGTCCCCTTTATGGCCGGGGGCTGCATTTCACGATGCGGGTACGGTTACGGACGACGGAGCGCGGTCCTAGTAGGACTCTGTCGGCTTATTGGTGGGCCCCATCTCGTTCGGGGTGTTAGTCAGTTATCTTTATTTTATTAGTCATGCATTTGAAGGTATACTTAGGTCTTGTCCTATCAAGTACGTTTTCCAGTCAAGACTCATGATTAGAGGTTTTATAGACTAGTCAGTCAGTTATGTCAGATACTCAGAGTCGTGTAGCCATCTTTGGCTCAATATTATGTTATTTCCGCATTCATGATTTAAACAAGTATTTCATTAAATTATTATGACATCTCATGTTTTATAAAATCTCATCACATTTCATGTTATATTCCGCTCATGTTATGCCTCATGATGATTCAGCAAGCTATGTGGTTCGTTCGGTCACATGCAGTTAGACACCGAGTGCCGTGTTTCGCCCATGCCATGATTCAGGGTGTGACAAAGCTTGGTATCAGAGCCCTAGGTTCAAGTGCCTTAGGGAGTCTATGAAACCGTGTCCAGTGGGGTCACTTTTATATGTGTGTGCGCGCCACACATATAAACAGGTAACCACCGAGATATTTAAGTTTGTCTCACTTCTTTCAACTCTAGATCGTGCAATAGAGCTATGTTCTCAGAAATCACTCGGACTCATGTGTTGTTTCTCGTTCTACCGAGTACACCTCATCTCAATGGATAAGGAAGACGTAAATCTAATCATTATCGGTGTGTTGCTTTCAGATGGAGTCATCAAGAATTATTTTAACTCATTCCATGAAGCTTACAGCAGTAAGTAACATTCTTTTTTCATCGAATTCCGAACGTATTGAATGCGTAAGTGGCGAGAAGGAAATTCGAGACCCAAGACTTGCCAAATAGTGCATGGGGTGTTTATCAGGTGATAGTACCATTTGAAATATAAGTTTCGGTATGGTAATACACATAGGTTACATACCCTATAGAATAAGTTTATTTGGACTTTTTGACCATGGAGATATAGTATAAGGATGATGGTTCAGATTTAAGACCGCACGAGGTAGCATTTTATGAAGTTAACCGCAGCAGGCATAAACTGACCACTTTAGTTTTGAGCAGGAATAGCCTAAGAGCCAACCACCTGTAATACTAGAAAGTCTCAACTTTTTCAAGTGTGTGTGTGTGTGTGTGTGTGTGTGTATATATATATATATATATATATATATATATATATATATATATATATATATATATATATATATATATATATTCCATATGATCTATGCATATGACTAAGAAGGGTAGTGCGATAAGAAAACCACGGGCAGATGACATTGAATTTTTAGGATAGTTTTAAATTATTTAAGGTTTCATATCAGACCTAGAGAGTATGACGTTAGTAAGTTACTACAAGAAGCAGATATTCTATGAGATAAAAGATATGAAAATTCCTTCTTAGGTTATGTGATTAAGTATTTATCCCCGATGAGTATAGTATGATATAATTTTAAAAGGGTATAGGGAGTTTGGGGTTAGTTGTTCCAATTTCTTGTTTGAGACAGATAAAATTTCCCTAAGTATGATCCATGTCTATAGTTCAGAAAGATAGTATACAACCCTGAAATAGATTCAGATAAGGAGGAAAAGTTAGAAATAACCTTATGCTTCACTTTAGTACTCAAAGAAGAATTAGAGAATATGATGCTAGCAAGTGGTTAACAGAAGCATAGTAAGTAAGTTTGAGTAAATACAGTGAATTAGAAATTTTCAGCAGAGTTAGTAGAAGTACGATTTGAGTTACTTAGTCAAGTTAACACTAGTGAGTAGGTAACCGTCTGAATATGCTGAAGGCATATTACAACCCAAAGGGTTGAAGTTAAATTCAAGGTATAGAAATTGGTGAAAGAAGAAAACTATCTAAGCAGTAAGAGAGCAAGCTACAGAAGAAGTGCCTTTAAGAATTATCAGAAAAGAGTTTTCCCCAAGACTGACAAAGCTAGTATGCTAGTTATGTACATTAGAAACCCGTTCATTTAAGTAATCTAGTTTTCCCAGTAAGTAAGATTTTCTTGAAGTAAGCCAAAGAAATGAGTCGTCAGTATTTTAGAGAAAATTAACGGAACCACTAGATGACCACTTATTGCTAACTTGAGGGATCCACAGGCTTTAAACGTCAGCTTTTGAACCAAAGGGGAGATATTGTAACAGCCTGTACCTTTAACTTAAGCTTTCACCATGATTTTAGACTTAGAAAACTAGATAGAGAATACGAAAATTGGAAATTTCTCTTCAGTTGTCAGATGGGGATTTATGCCCCAGAATACGGATCGTATTTCAGTATACGGCCCGTATTTCAAATCGTAATTTTGCATCTAAATCCTTTGTGCATTCTGGAATTTGGCTTGTGAATATATATTGTTAAATACGGGCCGTACTTAAATACGGCCTGTATTTGATGGTCGTATTTGGGAAGGAGGTGCTACAGTGTTTCTGTCATGTTGAACATGCTAAATTACGGTACAGGTTTATGGACCGTAATTCAGAATACGGACTGTATTTTGGTCCGTATTTCCCACGTCGCACCAGAAACCATAAATACCATGTTTTAGTCTCCACTTCACTTCTTATTATGTTGTTTCATGTCCCACGTATTTATCGTGCTTTTATACCCATGTTCACGTTCTAGCTCCTAAGTGATTTCCAATTTGATGTTGACCTTGATAAGGATCGAAGGGAAGGTAACATAATAGTTTAAAGACTAAAAATCCTATGAAACGCACACCTATTCCTTGGACAAGAGGAGAATGCCTTGGGTAAATGACTTATTTCTACATTAATGGTATACTACCTACATTTTCACGTACTCATGTCCACGATAGACTAATTCGAACATCCACCTATAGAAATAGCATAAAAATGTTGTTGGTAGGCAATAATGAGAGTAAGTCAAGATAGACGTCCTATCCACGATTCTATGTAACTCATGCTTATGTTCCACTAGCTAATGTTTTACGATCATGATGAAATGATTCCTTTATCCTTTTGCTAAGTATCTATGCCTTGTTATGTTCAAGCTGACTTTCTACCCATGTCTTAGATGCTCGAAGAACGAATTATTCATGCTTATAATCCATTCTTTCATGAACCTTATTTATAACAAGGGCGTTTACTCATGGTTATAAGAGTAAGCTATGTTGAACCATGCCCTCTTTGTTTTGGTATATCTAAATCCTAAAGGTAATGTGTTATCCATGCCCTATGTCTTTGACTCAAGAGTGAATCCTACAAATTGTGCTTCATGCAAGTCAGACTTATGCCTTAGTCTTACTTCAATGTTCATGAACTCAAGTCCATATGCCATGGTATGCAGGTACTCATGTAAGCTCCATGTTTTGCATGTACCCATGTCTCATGTCATGCTACTCACGTATTCACATTTTATGCTATATTAATCCCGTTTCCATGAATGTTCCATGTTACGCACTTCTGTTTGATGTACGCATGCCACGTTTATGTTCTAAAACAGTTTCTCCTATGATTCGCACGAATGATTTCTCGCTCTCAATCCTTTATGATCCGCTCACGATAATAAGCAAGGTATGCGAAGGTATTCCTATCTATGTTTCAGAGCAAACAAGAGTTCCTTTCCTTCACCCTATGGTGCTTATCTCAGGAGTATTCTACTCAGATTCAATGTATTCATGTCATGCCTATGCTAGAGCTTTATGAATACGTATGCTAGGATCATATTCCTATTATATGACTAAAATCTGTCTCATTCGCACTGAGTTGCGCTTACATTCAAAGCCTAAGTCGCACTCATATCTTATATGTCAATCGTGATAGTGATACACGAACATCTATGATCAAGTCTCTAAGTATTCAGATCTCATCTTCGTTCAGCATACAAATCTCCTACTATAACAATCATGTTTTCGACATTCAGATCATAGATTATGATATCCATGTTTACACGTATTCGTATCTCATGATAGTTTAGCACTCATGTATTCATGCCAGACAGGTTTCATGTATTTATGTCCCACGTCATGCTCTTCATGCCCAAATAGTCATGTAATGTTTGTGCCTATTTTTTAGTACTCATGTCATTCGTGTCAATGGATTCTCTTCCAAACCCCATGTATAGTAATTATGTACTCATTCAGCCAACATCTGTGTGTTCAGGCCAGCTCAGTATTCATCTTAGCCACATTCAAGATTCAGTAATCACGTTATGGCACATCATGCATATTGAGATACCCTGTGAGCTGTGTGTTGGTACTTTAGTTAGCTGGCAGGTATTTGAGAAATGTCATGAGGGTCTAAATTATGAAGAAAGTCCTGCCATAAAATTTTGTAGATTCCAGAGTTAGTAGTGATTCTTAACCACTAGTCATAAATTGAGGACAAATGTTTCACGATTCTCATTCATGTAGATACTACTCAGTTTCATGTTACCGTGTACATATTTCGATGTAATCGCGTAGCCAGTTCACATGATCCAAGACCATGTTCCCACGTAACCATGTCAAGCTCTTATGTTTTATGTCATGTTTCTTTCACGTTCATGTATTCAAGCCATGTCCAGTCTCATTCTTGATCATGACCCATCATTCGAGGATGAATGATCCCAAGGGGGAGATATTGTAACATCTAGGATCTTCGGGCTAAGGTTTAACACGTAAGATAGGGGGTATAATGGAACCAATATGGGATATATAGGAAGTGTTTTGAAAACTAATCAAGTCATAAGAAGAGTCTTTGAGCAAAACAAAGTTGGAAGCACTCTATGGGGCATGTTTTCAAGTGAGTTTGTAGAAAGTCTTACTTCCAGCGACCATAACCCCTTTATTATTTGGAAATTTGGAAAAACTTCCTTGATAAAATTTGTAGAGCTTTTAAATACCTTTCCAATGATATATTATGGAGGTCAAGCAGATATTTTTACAAAAGTTTATGGCCATTTCTTGAAGAGTCACAAAGCAGTCTAGAAAATACGACCCGAAATACTACCCATATTATGAAATACGGACCGTATTTAGTGGCCATATAATTTACTACCCAGAACAGTATATATTCGTCCATATCAGTCCAAATCATTATTTTTGTTTCCTTCAATCACTAGAACGACCTCCTCCCATCATCAAGAGTACCAAGGTAAGCCTATTCTAAGCCTTCTAAGAAAATTCTAACATGTAACCATGGATTCTAATTAAGAATTCATCATTCTTAACCTAGGATTTTTCAGTAAACCCAATTAAAGGGAATTCAAGACTAGGCTTTGAGATTCTTCTTTCAAGTTCAGATTTTTAATACAAGTTGGAGCATTTCCAGGTATGTAGAGTTTTTATCTACGTATGGGGATATCATTGTTCTTCCCCACGCCCTTCTTCCATAAATTGTGAAGTTATATGAAAACTAGGGTTTTAACCATGTTCATAATAACCCTAGGTCCATGCCCCATGTTATATTACGTATTAAATTGTTATAAATTCTTCATTGTGTTCTTATACATCATTATGATTATCGAGAATCTGTCCGTCATACATGAAACCCATACTTTGCATGCCATGGGTTCCTACATGCAAGTTATAAATCATTATGTTGTTTTCAAGAAAACACTCTACATGTTTTACACATTTTCATGCAAGTATATGATGTAACTATATTGTTCAAACCCATGTTTTACAAGCTATTTGATATGAAACCATGTTTATGTTATATCACTTTAGAACATGGTTACAAGTTACTACATTTTTTTTCTTTTTTTTTTTCTTTTTGTTTACAAGTTATTACATGAAACCATGTTTACAAGTTATTTCGTGAAATCATGATTACAAGTCATTTACAAGTTAATTCACAAAAATCACGGGCTTCTTAAACAACTATATCATGTTCATATTTTTGGGAGTTGCACAAATTACCAAGAAGGCTCAGATAGCCTGAAACTACGTAGTCATTGTAGGACAATGATCGCTCCGCCCAGTTAGGACAATTTCTTAATTTTCCACTCAATGGATCCATCAGGCACGTTACACCTTATACCCTGGCAAGGTATGGGGGCTCTGCTGGTCCGACGAGGTACCAGACTCCACGTGGCCACGTGGTGATATCATATTGTCTGTTTATATATGTGTGTGTGTGTGTGTATATATATATATATATATATATATATGTATGTATGTATATATATGTGTATTCATGCTCATGTCCATGACCGGGTTTTCAGTTTCACTTCTTATCATGTTATTCCATGTCCGATGTTATTTCCTTCAGTTGATTTACATACCAGTACATTCAATGTGCTAACGTCCCCTTTTATTGCCTGGGGGCCTGCATTTCACGATGCCAGTACAGATTTATAGGACGACGCATCTGCTTAGTATGACTCTACACATATCAGCTTATTGGTGAGCCCCATCTCTTTCGGGGTGTTAGTCAGTTATCTTTATTTTATTAGTCATGCATTTAAAGGTATGCTTGGGGCCTTGTCCCAACGAATGTGTTTTCCAGTCAAGACTTATGATTAGAGGTCTCATAGATTAGTCAGTTAGTTATGTCAAATACTCAGAGTCGTGTAGCCATCTTTGGCTCAATATTATGATAATTTCCGCATTCATGATTTAAACAAGTATTTCATTAAATTATTATGACATCTCATGTTTTATAAAAGCTCATCACATTTCATGTTATATCCCGCTCATGTTATGCCTCATGATGATTCAGCGAGTCATGTGGTTCGCTCGGTCACATGCAGTAAGGCATCGAGTGTCGTGTTTCACCCAGGCTATGATTCGGGGCGTGACAGTTTCCATCCTTTTGTAGCCCTCGTGGCTGAGTGTTTACCATTGTAGCAATAAAATCCGTTTTAGCCCTTGCGGTCGGATGTTGACCTTTCTGGCAATTAAATCCTTTTTAGCCCTTGTCGCCGGATGTTTGCCCTTGTGGCATTCAAATCCTGCCCTTGTGGTATTCAAATCCTTTTTATCCCCCGTGACCAGATATTTTTCCCTTGTGGGAATGTCATTTTCCCGAAAACCTGGTTTCAGCAGCGGTTTTGACCTTCCTTTGGCGAACTATTTCCTGCACATGAAACAAAGTTAGAAAAAGGATCGTCCTTCCGACGTCCTGGGGACCTGCATCAGAAATAGGTTATTTTTTTTCTAGTTAAAGTTGATTCGTGTTGCTGGTGCTGTGGCATCTTCGGCTTTCTGGACTCGAAACCCCTTCGGCTTCGGTATTTGAACTTTTTTGTAAAAGTTAAACATATAGATATCTATTTATAGGGAAATAAACGCATTATTTTTGAAAACTATAAGGTTAATTGTCATGATATATACTTTTGAATAAGGGGGATCCCTTCTTTCATGATTGGGGGTTCTACGCTTCTTTCTACGAAATTTTTGAGACCTTTCACAAAAATTCTGCCCCAGTTGCAAGCTTGATCGGCGAACTCTCGTCTTTGAATCTTCTAAGTCAGTATTGAACAAGTGAAAAAAATTTCTGATCTTCTTAAAATTTCTACCCCATTTTGAAACTCTAGGTCATCTGATTTTGTAATGGGTTGGCGGCACAAATTTTTGAGATCTTCTAAAAAATTCTTCCCCAGTTGGGCATGTGGAAATCCTTGCGTCCTTTGTGATGTCCTATCTCTGAGGCTTCCTAGGGGTTTCTTGGGTTTTTCTTTTAGTGCGACCGAGCTCAGAGAGCACCTGCGTATCCTTTCGCAGTAGGAATCAGGTCAAACGTTGTTCGGAATAAAAGTAAATGAGTTTTAATTTTTTACTAATAATGCGACCGGGTCCCAAATGGACTGCTAACGTATCCCACTGTGGGGAAGTCAAGTAATTGTGTAGTTCATATTACAACAGCTATTTTGTTTTTCCTATCTATTACAAAGCGAGTACAAGCAAAAGGAAATATCTAATACAATAAAATAACATAACGATTACAAGCAAAAGGTACTATTACAAACTGAGAAACTCTTCTGTATGCATAGTAGCGCTAGATTGCATCTGAGTTGATCGGCTTTGGCCACTCTTGTCCATCCATTTCTATAATACTATTACTCCTTCGGAGAGTACTTTACGGACCACATGGGGGCTTTGCCAGTTGGTGGAACCTTGATTAAATCTCCGTGGATTTGAAACTGATGGCATCTTTGCACATATTTGCAACAATCATTTTCCATTGTCATCCAGTAGTATCCAGCTCAGAGGATTTTCTTGGCTAGCACAAATCCATTCATATGGGGTCCATAAGCCCCAGCATGTACTTCTTCCAAAAGTTTTGTGGCTTCAATAACGTCTGCGCATCGGAGTAAACCCAAATCCGGCGTTCGTTTATACAACACTTCCTTGTTTAGAAAGAAACCATTGGCCATCCTCCTGATGGTTTTGTTTTGTCCACTTGTGATGCCTTCGGGATATTCCCGTTTCTCCAAATACATCTTGATGTAATTGTACCATGGTTTGCCATCTGGCGGCCGCTTCCACGTGGGAACATAGGCATGTTTTCTTTCAGACTTATCTCTAGCGGGTCAATGTGACTGCTTTCGCGGTACTGGATCATTGATGCTATTGTGGCCAATGCATTGACAAACTCGTTCTGAGCACTTGGTGTGTGTCCGAAATTAATTTTTCTGAATTTCTTGCATAATCTTTGTGCCAAGTTTACATATGGCAGGATCTTATCATTTTTGGTGGCCCATTCGCCTTGAACTTAGTGGATCAGCAAGTCGGAATCTCTGATGACCAGTAATTCATTCATATCCAGGTCCAGTGCCATCCTGAGGCCTAGAATACAAGCTTTGTACTTATCCATATTGTTGGTACAATAAAATTTGAGCTTCGCGGCCATTCGATAGTGTTTCCCACTTTCTGATATCGGACCGCTCCGATTCCGGAACCCTAATAATTGACTGCTCCGTCGAAGAACAATCTCCAACCTGCGTATCATTCCACCATTTCCTCTTCTATGGCTAGTACCCCTTCATCTAGGAAGTGAGTGTGAAGGGGTTCAAAATCCTCGTCTACTGGACTTTAAGGTAGTACGATGGCTAAGGGTTGTCCTGTAACGGCCTTTTGTGCGGTGTACACAATGTCGAATTCACTTAATAGCATTTTCCATTTGGCCAACTTCTCGATAGGCATTGGTCGGCGAAATATATACCTCAATGGATCCATTCGGGATATAAGGTGAGTAGTGTATGTAAGACAAGCAATGTCTCAATTTTTGGGCCACCCAAGTCAAAGCGTAGCAGGTTTTCTCTACCAGTGTGTATCTCGCCTCGCAGGTAGTGAATTTCAGATGGCATGCTCCTTTTTCCCCACTTTATCATGTTGTCCTAACACGCACTCAAAAGCATTTTCGACAAATGTGATAGGTATAGCAACAGTGGACTCCTGGGTCTAGGAGGTACCAAAACTAGAGGGTTGGACAAATATCTCTTGATAGTGTCAAATGCCTCTTGGCATTCTTCTATCCATTTTGTGGGAGTGTCTTTCTTCAAGAGCTTAAGAATGGGCTCCGCAATGATGATGGACTGAGTTATAAGTCGTCCAATGTAATTTAGCCCTCTCAGAAAACTCATGACTTCTTTCTTGGTTTTGGGAAGAGGTAATTCTTGGATTGCTTTAATCTTGGTTGGGTCCATCTCTATGCCTCTTCGGCTGACTATGAACCCCAGTAGTTTTTCGACCGGTACTCCAAACGCACATTTAGCCAGATTTAGCTTTAAGTTGAACTTTCAGAGCCTATAGAAATTTTTTCTCAAATGTGTAATATGCTCCGAACTTTCTCTCGACTTGATGATGACATCATCCACGTATACCTCAATTTCTCTATGAATCATATTGTGGAAGATGGTAGTCATGGCTCTCATGTAGGTTGCCTCGACATTTTGAGGCCGAAGGGCATTACCCTGTAATGGTATACTCCCCATGAAGTGATGAAATTTATTTTCTCCACATGTTCTCTATCCATTAGGATTTGGTAATAGCTGGCAAAACAATCCAAAAATGACTGTAGCTCGTTCTTGGCACAGTTATCTATGAGTATGTGGATGTTTGGCAGTGGGATATTATCCTTTCAACTGGCTTTGTTGAGATCCAGGTAATCCACACAGATTTTTATCTTTCCATCCTTTTTTGGGAACCGGCACTATGTTGGATAACCATGTGGGGTATGAGGTTACTTCTACCACCCTGACTTGATTTGCTTTTCTACCTCTTATCCTTGATGTGGATATTGAGGTCAGGTTTGAATTGTCGGGTTTTCTATATCACATAAGTGAAACCCGCATTGATAGGAAACCGGTGGGATACTACGCTGATGCTTAATCCTGGCATATCAGCGTATGACCATGCGAAGATATCCGCATACTCTTTCAGTAGGTCGATTAATACCATGCAAAGATATCCACATACTCTTTCAGTAGGTCGATCAATTCTTCTTTCTGAGATGCTCCTACGTGCGCGCTTATCCTAGTTTCCTTGATATTCTCTTCGTCGCCTAGATTGACAGCTTCCATTTCATCCATGTTTGGTTTTTTTTTTTTCATTCTCTAACTGTTCTACCTCTTCTACGAGACCCTCGGGTAGCATTGTTGCTTCATCGTACTCCTCGTACTCTTCTTCCTCTACACTGCCCGACTCATTCGTTTCGCAACATGTCATGACATTTAGAGTTGCTTTATCATTTTTATTGCTGAAAATTCAAGGCAAAAGGCGGTTAATATAAAACATGCATGCAAAGTAAGTAAATAAAATCATTTTGATAAAATCGAGGCTCTATATTAACAAAAGTACAAACTGTGGTCCTAGCTTGGATCAACATCAAGCCATTTTCGTTTTTGGAAACATTACGAGGTACATAAAGTGATAAAATGTGAGTAATAGGGCCTCAACCGATTCTCCCTGTTTTCAAAAATAAATTCATCTTTCTCTACCAAAGAGCCAAAAGCAAGGTAGAGGTCCAATTGGACAGCTGCTCGCCTGAATCTGCGTTTCGGATGGTGGGCGCTCCTGTACATTCGTCTAGGATTACTGAGCAATCTTCTTCTTAGAATAGCATCCCTATCCCTTCTTCAATGTCAGCATCACTTGTTATAGACATTCGGTTTAGAAATGACTGGTGTAGGTCTAGAATAGGCTTGCAGAGATCAACAGTATCCTGTCTCTTCTTGGTAGGTATTTCATCTTCAATTGGGGCATAACTGAGTCTAAAATGAAAATTGTCTCGAGGAATGGGAATCGGCTCAGTGATTCCATGCGAATGCTTTCCCAAACCCTTCTCGAGTTCGAACACGTTCTGAAGCGTGGTTGAAGCAATCATTTTATAAACCGCAGGCATGGGGACCTCTGGCGAGTCTATCTTGTGGGCAGCTCCCACTAGCTCTGTCACATAAAAATCCGTTCCTTTGGGTGTTGCCTCTATAACAGGCACAGAATTATCTGGGTAATTATACATGCTTCCTTCTCCGTGGATCACCATTTCATAGCCCTCCCAGATAAATTTCAGAGACTGATTGAGCGAAGATGGCACAGCTCCTGCCATGTGGATCCATGGTCTTCCCAAAAGAAAATTGTAATTGGCGGGTATTTCCATAACTTGGAACTCAGTAATGAACTCTACTGGACCTATTTGGATGTAAGGTCAACTTCTCTGGTGGCATCGCATTGGCCTCCGTCAAATGCTTGTATATTGGTGCTGCTTTGGTGAACCTTTCTGAGATCGTGTCCCAACTGTACCAAAGTAGACTCGAGACAAACATTTAGTCCAGCCCCATTATCGATCAGAGCCCGTGTGACTATTTTGTTGCGACACATGATAGTGATGTGCAGTGCCTTGTTGTGATTTGTGTCTTTTTTGGGTAATTCCCTTTCCGTGAAGGCAATCTGATGCTCCTTCATAACATGGGCTACTATTTCCGCCAGATTTTCACTGCTTGTCCCAGCCAGGACGTGGGCTTACTCCAACACCTTCATCAAGTCCAAACAGTGTTGGGGTGAACATAATAAGAGTGCTAATGCCGAGATTTGGGCCGGTGTTTTCTTCAAGTGCTCTACAATAGAGTATTGAGTATTCTTTTAGCTGGATTCGATGCCAGAAGTCTTCGGCTTCACCTTCAGTGATTGCTCTCCTTTGATTTCCCTCTTTTCTAGGTGCCCCTTGGGATAGATCTTCGGAAGTGTAACATATTTCTGACCTTGTCATACCATGAGCAGCAGCTACTTGTACCACAAACTCTTTTTAAGGAGGTGTCGTCGTTACTTGAGCTACGTGCACAACAATCGGCACAGGGATTAATACCTTAAATTGCGGACGTCCTTGTAGAGAAAGTGACGTCACTGTACGCTCGAGCTCTTTCACAGAATCTCGAATTACGAGCCAGCCTGCGATCGAATCCTCTTCTCTTTTAATTATATGAATCACGTTGTTGCCATGGTTAAGCAGAGGATTGGTGTTCTCATTGGACGGAGCCGTTTGGAGAACGATTACCTTTCTATCAATCATATCTTGTACTTTAGATCAATGCAATCCTCAGTACTGTGTCCTATACCGTTAGAATGGTAGGCACATGTTTGATCAGCCCGGTAGAACCGGTTCTTTGGATCAACGATCTTTGGATGGAGTGTTTGAATCATTCCTGCAGCGCTCAACCTTTTGAAAAGATCGGTTCGTGTTTTCATTAATAGAGTAAACACGCGGGCAGGTTTTTTCTTGAAGTTCTGACATGCGTGTTGTAGGAATTTGGTGGTGGTTGGTTTTGGTAATTAGCGAGTGGATTATTTTGTGAAGGTCAATAAATGGGTGTGGGAGCTTGGTAAGGTGGTAAGGTTTGGAAGGTATTCTGTGGAGCTGGGTAATTTGGTGGTGGTGTTTGGAAGGTACTTTGCGGGGCTTGGTAATTTGGGGGTGGCATTTGTAACGTCGATTACGCATAATATACGGCCACCATATTGTATGGGGTGGGTATGTAGGTGTTTGGAGGTGGTGAAGCGTAAACTCCTTTTGGGGAGTGGAGTTCTTCCCTTCTTTTGGATCTAGGGCTGGGATTATGGGAAATGCTTACCACGTCTTCCTTTTTCTTTATTTTGGATCTAGGGCTAGGAATGTGGGAAATGCTTGCCACGTCTTCCTTTTTCTTTCTTACGAACCCGGTCGAGCTTCGATTCGACAGCCTTTCCCGCCACGTTTTTTTTTTATGATCTGTCCTGTTTTGAGACCATCCTCTATAGCCTCTCCTATTTTGGCGAGTTCAGAAAATGGCCTACCTGCCATTGACAACATTCGATCATAGAAATCCATTTCTTGAGAACGGATGAAAACCGAGACTAATTTTTCTTCGCCCTTTGGTGGTTGTACTCGAGCGGCTTCTGTTCTCCACCTACTTGCATACTCGCGGATGTTTTCAGTGGATTTCTTTTTTACTTTCTCCAAGTAGTACCGGTCCAGTACTATTTCCATATTAAAATGGAATCTTTCCATGAAGGCCGCAACCATGTCTTCCTATGCGACCCAGCGGTGTATGTCTTCCTATGTGACCCAGCGGTGTATGTCTTGCGCTGTGAACCACTCGGAGGCTTCTCTGATCAAACTACGGGCTGAATAGCCTCATCATGAGTGCCTGATTATCTCGAACACCGACCAGTTGGTCACAGTAGGCCCGCAAGTGGGCTTTGGGGTTACCTATTCCATTGAACAATTCAAAACGAGGCACCTTGAAACTTTCCGGCAAGTCCAAATTTGGATGCAAGCACAGATCATAGCTTAAGCCTGTGCCAGTGAGGGTGGTTCTTGTGGACTATTCCAACATTGCGATCATCTTTCATTCGAGTCTTTCTTCCTGTTTTTCCTGCTCGGCCTTCCATACATTTTCCATCTCTTCGTAATGCGATTTCTTGATGATCAGGTGAGAAGGTGTTTGGGGTGACGGGTGTGTGGAAGGAAATTGTTGGGTGTGTAGGGCGATTTTAGTAGACATGTGTAGTTTAGGCAACGATAGCGAGACAAAGTACTTGGTTGCACAAGGATGTCGGGATAGGTATTTTGTCTAGCCGGGTAAGAGAGGAACGGGAGTGAGTAGTTCCGGGAATCTGGGTAGTATTAAGTGGTGGTGGAGTATGGTATGAGATACCAATTTGTCCATCAGTGATCGGATTTTGGGTAAATGGTATGGTGGTTACAGTGGACTGAGTGGGAAAGTGATCAAGTAACGATGAGCTTAGAGACGGAAAAGGCGGCGGAGACCTTCTTGTTTCAGTACATGCTTCTCGGGTAGCATTAGCGACTTTGTTCCGCGTAACTTTTTCTTGAAGGTCAGCAATTTTCTCAAACATCATCTTCATAACATCCTCAGTAGGTGAGAACTCAGGTAATTCTCGAAGAGGTGAATCTCTGAGAGCGATGTCAGTTGGAGCAATCTCATTCTTGGAAATACCAGTCATTTTTGTTTTGCCTTTGTCTTGTTGGGATATGGATGCTATTGCGCCTTTTGATCTTGGAAGATGCCGTTGTGAACACGAATCAACTTTCTCTTCTATAAGAAAAGAATAACTCAAAAGCAAACAATATTGGTTTATTAGGCAATAGAAGATAAGCAAAATGTCGCACAGAATTGGCAGTTAAAACATGTAGCACATAAATAATCATATGTTTGACTTAAATGCTTGATTGATCTCTTGTACTGAGTTTCTGGTATTTCAGCTTTGTTAAGTGGGGGAATATAATATTTATAATATCTAGGGACCGAGTTTTACGTAAACTGCCTACGTATCCTTCCGAGGAAAATCAGGCCCATGCGTAATTTGATTTACATAAGATAAAACTCCCTAACTTAAAACCTACCCATGACAAGGCCCAACAGGGGCTTCCTGCGTATCCTTCCTTGGGACATCAAGTCGTTCGCAATTCTTTTTACATATAAATAGGGGGAACAAATCTGTGTTAAATAACAAAAATGGGATCCCCCAAAATTTTACCCAAAAGATGAAATTTCCCTGAGATCAGAATGGGTTGTTTGTCCTTTCAACCCTTCTCCCGGCCCATAGGCCCTAATTTCTAATACTGCGATGGTAGCACCACCCAGATGTTGCCCATGTGGACTAAATGTTCCACCTTAAAATTAAAAGCCTCGCACTCCTCAATGTCATGCCCAAGGGCCCTGAAATGGTAAAGGCATATCCACTTTCGACTAGTTCCATCAGTCGGAGCTGTGCGAGTTCTAATCGGGGCGATCTACCCAATACCGACCAACTTTTGGAAAATGCCGGCATATGAATCCTTAAAGACAGTGAAGTCGCAACGCCAAATGTGAGTGTTCAGTGTAATCCCTTCAGCTGGGGGAACACTGTCGTGGACCAATAACGAGTGGGGGCCCCACAGCTTAGTGATGCTCTTCCTAATGAAAAGGGCACCTTTTATATGCAAAATTCGAAGCACAAGGTGGCAACCTCTTATGGCTGACACAAATTATCCCTTTACTCCTAAGTTTGTCCAAGAATTCCTCAGTTGTCACATGCCTGGGCGAGACACAGTAAGGGCAAGCCACAGCTTTGAGTGTAATAGCCCACCATTCAGGCGATGCTGGTCGGACGAACTCTACCCGTTCTTCGGGCTTCTTTCTTAGGCTTGGTGGTGTGACCGAAGTGGCCTCTCGTGATGGCCACGTGGGTTCTAGTGGGTCGGACTCAATCTTCTCTTCTTCAAGTTCCTCGACTACAGGACTGTACTCCGGAAGTATCCCCTTTCCTTTGTCCAAAACATTCTCGTCTTGGTGTTGTGTTTCAATAGGTTCCTTGGGCGGATTTTCTGCCAAATCCATTAATTCATTGGCCTCTTTGATTTTGGCTTTGACTTCCAAGATATGTTTCTCGAGATCTTGAATTTTGTGACAGAGCGAACCCTCGCCTTCCCTCCTGGCCGCGTGCTCTGATATGATCTTCGCATCCACCTTCAGATTTTGAGAACATCACTAAGCTTAGTAGAGCAATTAACGTCTTGCCATTCTCGGCCATGCCACAACAAAATCAACCAAGCGGGCCCTTATTTTTGTTATTTCCGGCATTAATGACACAGGAGAGAGAAAATCAAGGTGAGCGGTGCTAGGATTTACCTCCTCATATGGGAGAGAACCCTTAAGGTTCGTTTGGTTACTGAAGACAAAAAATGAAAGAGAATAGGGGCCTTGCCCCTCTTAGTGACGTGTTGGGCCGGGTCTCGGTCCTTTAAGCCTAGGCTTGGCTCAATTTTTGAAAGGGAAGAAGAGCAGCCCATATGTGTACACAATATACATGTATGTACACATATATACTTGTTTACTCGTGTATTTATGCGTATACATGGAAGGGTAAAAATGACTCTTTGAAAAGATAGCCAAAAATTGAAAGTGTCTATTGATTAAACATTTCAATTATGACCAAAAATTAACAACACTTAATTAATTAGTTAATTTTAGAGACACAGCCAATTGTATAAAAGGACTTTAATTGCAAACGTATCCTTAATGGATCTAAACCATGAGATTGGTTATTTCAACCATGGTCATAGTTAACTAACAATTGATTATTTCAATTGCAGCCACAATTAATCACCTAGCAAACGATTTCCAGATAAATTAATTCAAAAATTGCAAATGCAAATTGGTTAAGCAAATAAGCAAAGTTAAGAATTGAGAGGTAAAATGATTAGTTCATTCAATTAATCAGATTCCTTGAAATAAACAGAGTAAAATGCTTGCTAATTGGTAATTCTAATAATTAAATAAATAATTGTTTTTAACCGCTTTTCTTGATTAAAATTAGCAAATGTTACATATTTAATTATAAAAAATATATAAATTATTTTCTAAATGATTTAATAACATTATAGAGGTTATTTTTGCCAAATGAAAATGCAAAACAATATCTAAATAATTTTATAAAATCATTTTGACTTGCAGAAAAATACATATTTCACTCTATTTGATATCCAAGGGCCCTGGGCAATTAAAATAAATTATGGAAGGTCAAAAATTAGGTGTCAACAGTTATCACAAACTCTCTACATCTTTTCCATCGCTGACGGCTTTGTTAACATAAGGCTAGGACAAAGAGGTAGAAACTAGTTTCTACAAGTAACGTTTCCGCTTTCGTGATAAGGTCTTCCGCATAAGGTATGTCTTACGGATTATCTATATGTACGATTATTGTGTTCAAGATCCTGTGTACATTAAGTTAATCTTATAGTTTGGAGCAATAAAGTCTAAAGGACTCAATGTTGTATACATGTTCAGTGCTGAAAATAATGATTACTTCAAATTTAACGCCACATATCCAAAGGAAGAATATGCAAAGATGGTAATGGGCAATTTGACATCTGTTGGGAAGGTAATAACATTACTGAAAGTTTTTGCAGTTTTAGCATAATTGTTTTCTATTTATTCTTTTTTATTTTAATTAATCTTCTAAATTTGATAAAATCTTGAAAAAAGGTAGCCGAATTTTATGACTTCATGACAATCAATTTTATTCATGTAATGCAACCAACATTACCTGATAAATGTATGGCTAGGACGGAGGAGGCCCCGAGTAAAGAAAAGGGCTAAGAAAATGATCTAGTCAGAACATTGTCTAGCAGTTAATGAAATTAAATAACACCAAGAGTTCAAAATTATAGTAAGGGAAAAACACACTAGGTGATATACCTATTTAAGCCTTTGTAGCTAGAGTTACATGTACAATAGTTGAGATACACACAAACTAATCAGCCTGATCGACATTATTAAGAAAATAAATCTATTGAGAATCAAAATATGTCTCTTTAAGATATAATGAGATACAACGATATCAAAAGTTACTACTTGATTCCCAACATTGGAAACTCAGTTCTCATTGTTCACAATATGATGATGTCACTGAATTAGAACTCCTCTCGTTTCACTAGAAAAAACTTCTAAGCATGCTAGTTCTTTTTTTGTTAGAACTCTTACTAGCATTAATTGCAACAGGAAATATACAAAGGAGGGAGAAAATTTGCTATTCTTACTTTGGCTCCTTTGGGTTGTTCACCAGGTTCTAGGGCTCTTAATTTCCAAATGGCAACTGCATAGAAGAACTGACAACCCTTGCAAAAATATACATTTCAGCTTTGCCTAAAATGCTAAAGCAACTAGAGCAGCAATTACTTGGATTTAAGTATTCCTTGTTTGATTTCTTCAAAGTTGCTACTGAAAGAATTGACAAACCTTCAGAATATGGTAAATTCCTCGATCTGTCCCTTTTGGAGTATTAATTTGAATTTGTTAAACTTTCATGTAATATTGAAAGGATTTTCAAACAGGACCCATATTATGTTAAGTGTCAGAATTTAACATGATACCAAAATAGCACCAGAATCCTAGATTAACTATCATTCACCAACAAGATATTATTACATGCTTGTGATAAGTAAAAAATAAAAAAAATAAAAATAAATAAAAATAAATAAAAATCAAACCACACGTAGAAATATTTTAAATTATAAAATAATATACTACTTATAAATGATAGCTTTCTACTAACAATTTAAACTTTTAGGCGAGACGATTCACACAATTCAATATGACAGAATTATATTGGACATGATACAATGACATGTGATAGTAGAAAAATAGAACTTTCACTGACAGTACTGTAGACATACTAATACAAACTAGACATAGTTTTACTCTATTTCCAAAAATCAATATTACTTAGACAATTTCATTTTTGTAGGTTCTAAGACAATTTCATTTTTGTAGGTTCTATAAATTGCATTTGTGTAGGCTTTAAAACATCTAAAATAGCTTGTTGTGGGACGGGTCCATTCAGAGGAATTAATAGTTGTGGAGGCAAGAGATCGACAAGTAAAAGATTACAAGTTGTGCAAAAATGTCCAGGATTACACATTTTTTGACTCTGGTCATCTCACTGAAGTGGCATACAAACAAGTTGCTGAATTACTATGGAATGGAACCGTGGATGTTATTGAACCTTACAACTTGAAGTCATTTTTCAATCTACCGGCATAGCTTATAATTAATGGCATTATTAAGTAAACAACAATATTGTTAATAGGATTTTACATATATGATGACTTCGAATCTCACGAGTCATGAGTCCTTCGTGCTTGAGATATTGAACGTGTCAATGAATATGAAATTGGAGAATGGATTGAATGCAAAAAAAATACACACACAACCCCATCTGGTGGATTGTACTAGCATGTTGTTGTTGTTGTTGTTGTATTATTTGAGAAAATAGTATTGGCTGAAAGGTCGAACTGACCAACTCTTGTTCTACATTTGCAACGTTTGAGTGTGTGTTGCTGCTCTATTCAACTTCTCATCTCTCCCGTCATGATCTCCCAGCCAAAAGGACCACCGAGTCACTGACAAAAAAGATAATGTCACGCCCCAAAAATAAGGAATATAACTGACACTGATATGAGGACCTGGCACTTTTGTAATCAAAAAATAAAAAATAAAAAATTGGAGCCAAACTAACCCATTAAAAAATTAAAAAAAAAATTAAAAAAAAAGGCTTCACGCACAGAATTTGTGCGTGAAAGGGTGTACATTTACACTTTGGTCCTTTCACGCACAGATTCTCACAGAAAAGCCCTCGCCCCCCCCCCTCACCCCTACCTTTATTCTTTGGAAATCAAACTCAAAATTAAGCTTTTTTTCGTACGTTGACCGAAGATTAGTCACATTTCAAAACACCGGAATATAAATATTTTATATAGAACTTAATATTTTTTTTAGTGTATAATAATATCGGCTCATTACATCAAATATACATATACATTTGGATCGTCGTTTTAGGGGTTGTAAAGTGCTCCGAAGTACGCTTGAAAACTTGTTATATTTAGGTTTAAATGTCATATTTTATAGGGTTTTGATTAATCTCTTTTGTTTTACTCTCAAAGCTATGAAAGTACTTTTTTGGTTCAAGAAAAATAGAAAAGAAAAAAATTACTCTGCTTTGTATTAGTTTTTTTTCTTTTATGTCTTTTTTATTTTGTTATTGTATTGTGTAATCCGCACCTTTTGAATGTGCAAAAATAAATATAATATTTAAAAATAATTCATCCAATACGAGACATTCATAATAATTGAAAAATATTTCATTCCATTAGCAAAATGAAATGCATCACTAAATTACAATAGACTTAAAAAAAAAAAAAATGTTCTAGACACTCTTCTACTTCCAGATGTGCTGCCACCACGGGAGTTTTACCCACATGAATGCTTATCATGCCCAAATTGCTTACATGTCGAGCACTTGCGAGAGTAAGTCTTTTCGCTAACATCCATTTGATTGTGATAACGGGTTAGCTTGTTTTTTCCCAATTTACGGATATGCTTCTTGTTCGCAACCATAGAAAATGGCGTGGCTGGCCAATAAGTGTTATAGCCCGTACTTCGTACGTTCGGATGTTGCGAGACAAAGGCGAGAAGTTAAGGATAAGACTATGTTCTAAAATAATTTTAATGTCCGAGTTGTTAGGGATATTAATTGTGGACAATGGTAGTGTGGAAAACATTGAGAGAGGCTAAGGGCAAGAAGAGAAATTCGGAAAATGGGTCGTGGAAATAATGCGGAAGGTTAGGGACAAAATGGTAAGAATGAGAAAAGTCGAGGGGTAAAATAGTAATTTCACAAGGTTCAAGAAAAATCCTTGGAGGGCCAAATCTTATATAAGAAGACACTTGGCCTTCTTTATTAAATTTCAAGAAAAAGGGAAGAAAGCTCTAGAAAAAAAAAAAAATGAAAGGGGGCAAAGTGTAAATAAATGAGGGACTAAAGTGTGCAAGAAGACATTTGGTCATCTTTGACCAAGTAAGAAAATTCAAGAAAAGGAAGGAAAATCAAGAAAAAAGAAGAAAATTCTAGAGATGGAGAAGGAGGATATAAGGTTATACTTGAGGGACTAAATCATAAATATGGATAAGTAGTGGAAGACACATGTATATATATGTGATCATCTTTTTAATTGAAGGAAAGAGGAAAGAAAGAAAGAAAGAAAATGAAGGAGAGGAGAGAGGAGGGTCACGGCCAAGGTGGGGCATTTTTGCCCCCATGAAATCTTGTCCCAAAAATTCTTTTCTTCATGTATTTATACTAATTCAAGGGTCCTCTACAACGTGGTATAATTATTTCGGAAGATAGAACGTTCGTTTCGACGATTCCACACCTTGGACAAGTGAAGAAGTTAAGGAGGAAAGGTGAGATTTAATCCCATTTTATATATTATGAGGAGTTTGTTTATATTGTAGTAGGTAGAAATGGATAGAATTCATGAAAATAGGAAAGTTTGCATGGTGGTTGTATGTATATGCATGGGGCCGTGTAGGTAGTATGGTATGGAAATGAAGAATTAATTTATTTAGCATGTCGGATTGTTGTATTATGAATGGTGGTGCATGTTGTAGAATGGAGAAATGAACGAGAAACATGAAATTATGCATGTTGTAGTTATGACCGAATAGAAGTAGTGTTGAGAAGGTGTGATGAATTGATTTTATTTTGGTAGTTTGATTGTTGTGTTGTGGAATCCATGATGTAAAATGAATGAAAAACCATGAATATAATAATGTTGGAATGGTAGCCATATGGAGTAGTGTTGGCCGTGTATATGGGTTGTGTTATGTGAGAGGATTGAATTAATTTTATGAAGTATGTTGGTTGTTGTAATGTGTAGAAAAGATGGAAAATCCATGAAGATATGCATGTTAATGATAGTTTGATTATATGTGGTTCGTTTGAATATACGAAGTTGGATTGAATATAATTGGAATGTGTTGGAATATTTGGAGAAGGGTTATTAGCATTATAATGTATCTTGAATAAATTGATAATGTTGTTGACAAGAATTGTTGGTATTGTTGATAATTTGGCAAGTTAAATTCCGGGATTGTTCTTGATTGAAATCGACCAAGATAGACTTGGTGGCATGGTATATTTACGGGAAGTGTCTGCCAAATTTCGGTAGCCAAGTTTCATTTAAGAATCCCATTTCAAAATGCGCTAATTAACATTTGGTAAACATGACCAAATTGTAGATTTTGGCGAATTTGCAACGTGGATTTGGAGAAAGCGAATGAGCGGAAGGAGGTATGTAAGACTTTACTTTCTTTCTTTGGCATGTCCTAGACGTATAGGCTTGATTTCGCGCCTCGGGGACTTCCCTAACTCTAGAAATCCGAGATTGAAAACTAGTTACTATTCATTCAGTGGCATTGAACCAAAAATGCTTAAATAGTGAAAGAAAGGTCGAAACACCCTAGGACTTGCAAGAATACGACCCGATCATCCTAAGACTTCCATAAGCAACATTATGAAATGTATTATACGTAAATTGTGTACGCCGCCTCATTCGACCGAGGCGGGCCCACTATTCTCAAATCTCTTCTTATTGTTACATTAAGCTTATTTTCATGCTATAGCTAATAAAAGTTTTTGGTTATTGTTCCTAGTATCAAATTAGTAGTTGTTTTAACTAAACCTTCGACCCCAACGCATGATTTTCTTCTCTAAAAGTTTACCAAGTGTTTTTCCAAAATACTCGCTTTTCTTTAAAACCAAGCTTTATAACATCGAAAGTCCTACTAGCTAAAACGACGACCACAGTTCTATGATGACAATAATGATGCCAGGAATAAGAAAGGCATATGACGATAATAGCCAAGGCTATGTTTTTCAATGGCTATGACGATGTCAAAAAAAAAAATGAGAATGGTACTATGATGACTAAGACGAGAATGATCTTATGTCTAAAGGTTCCAAAGTACATGAAATGCTACACTATGATTCTACTCCATGTTTATTCATAATGTTGACCTCCATTGATTGTCTCGCCTTACTACTAGTTCCTTCAAGGTGAGATAAAGCGCCCATGGTTATTTCATAATAAAATCGGAGGTTACCGACCTTACGTCACTCCGATAGCGTTATAGCTTTTCCTTGGGCTCCCATGCGGCATCTTTCGTTAAATTGTTTATATAATAATGTATATAATACCGATATTGATGAATGTATTTGTATACACCGTATACGTGGGGAATGGGGAGGCAACCGTGTCCACCGATTCACTGCTTATCATCCCGGACGCGGGATGCCCGACGCGGGATTTATGGGAGAGCCGTACGCGGCGTCTGTTCTGTGCTATATATATATATATAATATGATATACTTGGGACACTGTTGGGGAGGGGGGTTGGGAGAGCCGATGAATTCGGCGTCTGTACTGCAAGTAAAAAGTACCGTTTTCTGAAAAGTATCTGTTTTCTATGTACAAAAACAAGAAACACCGTGTTCAGAAAAAAGGAAAAAAAAAAGCTAGGCGTGCATGGCCTCCGCCCGAGTGGCACTCACATGTGTGTTGCTCCTCTATCCCGTGATACTATCTATGTTTCCCGCGCTTATTGCTTTGCACGTATAGTTACCATATTACCCATGATATGTCTCATACGTATGCTTTTACTATGCCGTTACGTTTGTTACCGTTCATGTCTTACATACTCAGTACATTGCTCGTACTGACCCCTCTTCTTCGGGGGTCGCGTTCATGCCACGTGTGTACACCCGCATCGGATAGAAGCCGTGATAGAAGATGTTCCAGCGAAGTTGGCAAGCTCCATTTGGCCTGGAGTGTAGCCGAGTCGAGTAGCACACGTGCCGGGATTTCGATTTCGATTAGAGACTTTGCGCATAGAGTTATGGGTTCCGGGAGTCGATTGTATTATGACACGAGTTATATAGTTACATATTTTATTTAACTTAAAAGCAACAAAAGAGTATTTTAAGATTTTCATCTATTTATGTTTACTTGTCTTAAAGGTTTTCAAAAAAAAAAAAAAATTTACGTAGTAAGGGTCGGCCGGGTTCGCTCGGCTCACGGTCACGGGGTCGGGTGCCCATCACACCTCGATCAAGATCGGGGTGTGACAAAGTGGTATCGAAGCGAAGTGTCGGTCCAAGGGTTGTACGCAAAGTCGTGTCCGGTGAGAGAGTCCGTTTATGGGTGTGAAGCCGGCCACATCTATAGACAGGAGGCTACGGGGCATCTAGGAAATGTTGACCTTATTGAATTTTCCGTCATTAGATCGTGCGATAGCGCCAAGTCATAGGAAATGAGATCCCTTATACTAATTGTTGAATTCCGCAGCGCCCGGTATCGATAAGACGGGGAAAAGGCGAGGAATGATATGGAGGTCAAAAGAGGTAAGACTGGATGGATATATTTATTCTGTTATCTGAACTGGGAGCCCAGGACAGAAAATAGTCATACACAGGCAGAAAGTGAATATCGAGAAGAGAAAAGGGTAAAACGGTAAATGTAACAGAAAGGACGTAGTACGAAAACGTTTCGGAAAGCTGTAAGGCTTCGACTGGCCTTAGATTATGTAATAACGACCATATGAGAAAGTGGACGCGATTATATTAGTGTTAAGGTACCGAATTCCACCAAAGTTTCGGGGTTAAGCGTGCTCAGGCAGGAGCAATTTCAGGATGGGTGACCCCCTGGGAAGTGAACCAAAAGCTTTACAAATTGAGATACAAGAGGCAAGTGAGAAGTTAGGGTAGCCTAAGGAAAACTAGAGTATATGGGATAGCTGGAAACCTTAAGAGGACGCGTAAGACGAGGTGAAATGGCTCGGTAAAAGACGGGAAGTACAACACAACCCTAGAATTAGAATAGACTTGAACAGTGGTTGGAAGTAATCTGCGGGCTGGTTGCTGGTAAAAATATATGTATCGAAGGATTCTGTGCCAAGAACAAAAGTAGCAGACGCTTGAGATATGAACGTACAGTTACGACACCAACGTGCAGTTCAGAAAGAACCACGAACAAGCGAACTAAGGGAGTGAAAGGACTAGTAGTGAATGAGGATCGTGGACGAGGGGATGACATAGACGGAAGGTAAGAGAAAACTTAGGATAAAAAGTTTACGAGATGTCAGGCACGGAGTTAGAAGGAAGATGAGAGGCAAGGTATAAACGGAGACTTTGTAAAAGGATTGTCGGTATAAGGATCCCCTTAAAGGGGGGGAGATCATATTAGAAAGAGAAGAACCCATAAAAGGCCAAATGGTTTCATTACGATAATAAGAGACGGGCATGAAGGAAAGAGTAGCTATAAAAGGAACCCTCCCAGAACATTATGACGCCCATAAGGTCAGTTGAACATTCGAGGACGAATGTTCAAAAGGGGGGGAGGATGTTATAGCCCGTACTCGTACGTTCGGATGTTGCGAGACAAAGGCGAGAAGTTAAGGATAAGACTATGTTCTAAAATAATTTTAATGTCCGAGTTGTTAGGAATATTAATTGTGGACAATGGTAGTGTGGAAAACATTGAGAGAGGCTAAGGGCAAGAAGAGAAATTCGGAAAATGGGTCGTGGAAATAATGCGGAAGGTTAGGGACAAAATGGTAAGAATGAGAAAAGTCGAGGGGTAAAATAGTAATTTCACAAGGTTCAAGAAAAATCCTTGGAGGGCCAAATCTTATATAAGAAGACACTTGGCCTTCTTTATTAAATTTCAAGAAAAAGGGAAGAAAGCTCTAGAAAAAAAAATGAAAGGGGGCAAAGTGTAAATAAATGAGGGACTAAAGTGTGCAAGGGAAGACATTTGGTCATCTTTGACCAAGTAAGAAAATTCAAGAAAAGGAAGGAAAAATCAAGAAAAAAGAAGAAAATTCTAGAGATGGAGAAGGAGGATATAAGGTTATACTTGAGGACTAAATCATAAATATGGATAAGTAGTGGAAGACACATGTATATATATGTGATCATCTTTTTAATTGAAGGAAAGAGGAAAGAAAGAAAGAAAGAAAATGAAGGAGAGAGAGGAGGGTCACGGCCAAGGTGGGGCATTTTTGCCCCCATGAAATCTTGTCCCAAAAATTCTTTTCTTCATGTATTTATACTAATTCAAGGGTCCTCTACAACGTGGTATAATTATTTCGGAAGATAGAACGTTCGTTTCGACGATTCCACACCTTGGACAAGTGAAGAAGTTAAGGAGGAAAGGTGAGATTTAATCCCATTTTATATATTATGAGGAGTTTGTTTATATTGTAGTAGGTAGAAATGGATAGAATTCATGAAAATAGGAAAGTTTGCATGGTGGTTGTATGTATATGCATGGGGCCGTGTAGGTAGCATGGTATGGAAATGAAGAATTAATTTATTTAGCATGTCGGATTGTTGTATTATGAATGGTGGTGCATGTTGTAGGATGGAGAAATGAACGAAAACATGAAATTATGCATGTTGTAGTTATGACCGAATAGAAGTAGTGTTGAGAAGGTGTGATGAATTGATTTTATTTTGGTAGTTTGATTGTTGTGTTGTGGAATCCATGATGTAAAATGAATGAAAAACCATGAATATAATAATGTTGGAATGGTAGCCATATGGAGTAGTGTTGGCCGTGTATATGGGTTGTGTTATGTGAGAGGATTGAATTAATTTTATGAAGTATGTTGGTTGTTGTAATGTGTAGAAAAGATGGAAAATCCATGAAGATATGCATGTTAATGATAGTTTGATTATATGTGGTTCGTTTGAATATACGAAGTTGGATTGAATATAATTGGAATGTGTTGGAATATTTGGAGAAGGGTTATTAGCATTATAATGTATCTTGAATAAATTGATAATGTTGTTGACAAGAATTGTTGGTATTGTTGATAATTTGGCCGGGTTAAATTCCCGGGATTGTTCTTGATTGAAATCGACCAAGATAGACTTGGTGGCATGGTATATTTACAGGGGAAGTGCTGCCGAAATTTCGGTAGCCAAGTTTCATTTAAGAATCCCATTTCAAAATGCGCTAATTAACATTTGGTAAACATGACCAAATTGTAGATTTTGGCGAATTTGCAACGTGGATTTGGAGTAGCAGAAGGAGCGGAAGGAGGTATGTAAGACTTTACTTTCTTTCTTTGGCATGTCCTAGACGTATAGGCTTGATTTCGCGCCTCGGGGACTTCCCTAACTCTAGAAATCCGAGATTGAAAACTAGTTACTATTCATTCGGGCATTGAACCAAAAATGCTTAAATAGTGAAAGAAAGGTCGAAACACCCTAGGACTTGCAAGAATACGACCCGATCATCCTAAGACTTCCATAAGCAACATTATGAAATGTATTATACGTAAATTGTGTACGCCGCCTCATTCGACCGAGGCGGGCCCACTATTCTCAAATCTCTTCTTATTGTTACATTAAGCTTATTTTCATGCTATAGCTAATAAAAGTTTTTGGTTATTGTTCCTAGTATCAAATTAGTAGTTGTTTTAACTAAACCTTCGACCAACGCATGATTTTCTTCTCTAAAAAGTTTACCGGTGTTTTTCCAAAATACTCGTTTTTTCTTTAAAAACCAAGCTTTATAACATCGAAAGTCCTACTAGCTAAAACGACATTACCACGGTTCTATGATGACAATAATGATGCCAGGAATAAGAAAGGCATATGACGATAATAGCCAAGGCTATGTTTTTCAATGGCTATGACGATGTCAAAAAAAAAAAAATGAGAATGGTACTATGATGACTAAGACGAGAATGATCTTATGTCTAAAGGTTCCAAAGTACATGAAATGCTACACTATGATTCTACTCCATGTTTATTCATAATGTTGACCTCCATTGATTGTCTCGCCTTACTACTAGTTCCTTCAAGGTGAGATAAAGCGCCCATGGTTATTTCATAATAAAATCGGAGGTTACCGACCTTACGTCACTCCGATAGCGTTATAGCTTTTCCTTGGGCTCCCATGCATCTTTGTTAAATTGTTTATATAATAATGTATATAATACCTGATATTGATGAATGTATTTGTATACAACGTATATGTGGGGAATGGGGAGGGCAACCGTGTCCACTTGATTCGGACTTCCCTAACTCTAGAAATCCGAGATTGCTTATCATCCGGACGCGGGATGCCGGACGCGGGATTTATGGGAGAGCCGTACGCGGCGTACGTTACGTACATATATATATATAATATGATATACTTGGGACACCGTTGGGGAGGGGGTTGGGAGAGCCGATGAATTCGGCGTCGAGAATATCGCAAGTAAAAAGTACCGTTTTCCGAAAAGTATCCGTTTTCTATGTACAAAAACAAGAAACACCGTGTTCGAAAAAAGAAAAAGAAAAAGCTAGGCGTGCATGGCCTCCGCCCTGAGTGGCACTCACATGTACAGGTTGCTCCTCTATCCTGTGATATATATCTATGTTTCCCTACAGTTATTGCTTTGCACAGGTTACCATATTACACATGATATGTCTCATACGTACAGCTTTTACTATGTCATATCTTGTTCATGTCTTACATACTCGGTACATTGCTCTGCATCGACCCCTCTTCTTCGGGTCGTTCGTCATGCCACGCAGGTACACACCGGACGGATAGAAGCCGGGATAGAAGATGTTCCAAAGCCCGAAGTTGGCAAGCTCCATTTGGCCCGGAGTGTAGCCGAGTCCCAGTACACACACGTGCTAGGATTTCGATTTCGGCTAGAGACTTTGCGTTACGGAGTTATGGGTTCCGGGAGTCAGATTGTATTATGACACGAGTTATATACAGTTACATATTTTATTTAACTTAAAAGCAACAAAAGAGTATTTCAGTCATCTATTTATGTTTACTTGTCTTAAAGGTTTTCAAAAAAAAAATTTACGTAGTAAGGGTCAGCGGGTTCGCTCGGCTCCGGTCACGGGGTCGGGTGCCCATCACACCCTGATCAAGATCGGGGTGTGACAAAATAAGTCATGTCTCTATCCCAGGACATGTGAATTGGTAATATGCTCTATGTAATTTACATGATTTCTGCCACGATATTACTATACATTTACGGCCATTCTCTCAGACACTTCGTACCGACGTCCCTGGCATGTGGACGTTTTCCACTTACCACAAGTGCATGATTTTGTACGCTCGACTAACGATTTGATCCTTAGGAGTTTCCTCTTTTGTCATCGCAATAACTTGTTCTAACTTCATACACTCATTGAACGATGTATATACTCGGTCATTTGATGACCTTCACCTTTCTTCTATAGTGCTCAGAGGCTTTTGTAGCGCTTTGGCATCCATGTTACGTACCCGGCTAATATGGTTGGTATTATCCGCAAATCACTCCACGACCTGCATGAAAGTTAGTCTTAACTTGCGGTCTATGTAATCCTCAAAAAAAATACGGCATTGTTCATACGACTTGTTAAAGACTCGGTGTAAAATGATTGGGAGGAGTGCCCATCTCCTTCCTCACGGCCCCTAAAGCGGTCCATTTGACAAACACTTACATTACACATTTCATCAACCAAACATATGCCTCTTCATATTAAAACGACTCCAAATAATGTAGCATTGTTTCTTTCAAATCAAGCCTTTATGTGTCATAGATTCCTGAAATTATCATGTTCTGCGTGCCATTTCCAACACTTGTTTGCGCATCAAAATGGTGCCTTAAACAATATCGATGGTAAAATTGTCACGACCCAACCCCTAGGTCAGACTGTGCCCGTATTGCACCCAAACATATGCCTTTATGACGATCTCGATAGGACAAATATATGCCCCGACGACCCTATATAACAAGTTTTTAGATGAGTCAAGAACATCCCCCATTTCCTCTCGTTGGAGGCTAACCAAAATAAGACACAGAAAATGACCCAAAGGCCATACCTGTCAACAAAAGATCATATACATGTCATATCGGCCATATACATGGATCCCGTCTATCGATACACATTCGATAGCAAAACCACCAATACTTGGTTTGAATGCCCAAAACCCACAAAATTTTGCCCTCAAAGCACTCGCCTTTGCATGCACAACAATGCCGAGATTAGATGTTGTGGTACGTGGCCCCGACCTGCACAAATAGTCCAAATATACACAAGGATAAACATCGTCTCAAAAGCAAATATATACCAAAATTCCTTTCTCTTCTTATGATTTTACCAAAGGGAGTGGACCACTAATACAAGTTTTGAGTGGGCATCTTAAAAGTTTAAACAAAAAACATTTAGCAATGATATTTTAATTGCTATAAGATATATAATGTACTAGGTCGGAAAAGTTACCTTGGAGTTTCCTCGATGTGTTTAAGTAACACATAAGCGATTATAAAAATATCTAAATTAAAATGATCGGACTTTGTCCCATATCACAAGTGTGCTTTGGGTGGAATTTGTGATTTCCCACAAATCAAAATTACAATTAACGAAGCTTCGGGATCGTGGTCACCACTCCAGTATATCGGTGCCACAACACAGCATACATCCGAAGTTTGAGTCATCAACCTTAAACTCCCTCATATCGTATTATATAACACATCGCGACAACCCGTTGCAACAAAATCTTTTTTGATATGAGCTGCATTCCAAGATGGACGCATTCATCGGCCTATGGGAGGTTCAATCCGAAACGTTTTTTGGCCACTTTGATCACCGTCTCTTGTGACGAGACAAATGCATCCTCACGACCTTGTAACGAACGTCATAATATAGAATATAGTCGTGAATGCCAATGCAATTTGTATGTCAAAATAGCCTTTCAAAACTTGGTTACTTGGTGGTGAGTTCGTTAACCAAAATGGTCAAATAACTAAAATACGGAGTTTCTTCGTCACAAAATATCTTCAAATCGGTTACGTATGACTCCATTATTAGCCTAGTTCATAGCAAAACATCACTCTAAGGGACAATGTATCCAAAACTTGGACAATCAGCGCCATCTAAGAAAGGCCTCCTCCTACACGATAAAAAGCATATGTTAAATTCCAAATTCAAATATATATATATATATATAGATAGATAGATATATATACACACACACATACAAATATATATTATTTAACATCAAAGTGATGAACCTACACATATTGAGAATGAGCATGGTGTAGAGAATGATCAACTCCACCACGAGGCTTCATCCACAATTGGTACCATTGGCGAGTTTTGATAATAATCGGTTGCAGGCCGAGAATTATTATAATAATCGGCTCCCGGGGTTCCGAGTTTTGATAATAATGAGACATGCTCCACTAAATTGAGATGATTGCCCAATATTACTCGTATAAAGGTCTATAACCCCTACAAAAATTTAAAAATGGTTACTTACCAATACATACAATAAAATGGCTACTACACAAAATAATAATATAAGATGCATATTTACCAAGTTTGATTAAATTGTTGGGTAAGATTTACCGGCAGTACTATATATATAACCCCTCAAAATCTGTCAAAATATAAGAACTAATAACAACATCAATAATCATCATAACTTGATTTGGCACAAATGGTCTTGCGGGACCTCTCGGGTATCTTTTCAACATATATATATCTCAAGAACATTAAGGGCAACTAAATCAACATTTTAATTCATTAACTAATTCAAATAATCCAAAGAATCATCATCATTGATATAATGCCTACCATAAAGCACTATACCATGGGAAATCGATTGTGGAAATTCCATATTATAGAACTCTTCATACTAACACAACTAACCTTCATTTTTTCATATGTAAGTGACTAGTGATTCATAAGACATTTCAAGTGGACATTTAACATGAACGTTTGGTCTTTTATTACATAAAATCATATAAAATTACATATCGTCATCAAGAATAATACCATCCCAATGTATTAAAACCTTTATTTACATTGGTGGAATATCTTGAACAACATTTTTTATAGGAAGTTTGATTTTTTTTTTTTTTGAACCACCAAGAGAGCTTTTTTTGAACAACCTCCCACACAGACAAAGTTATGAAATGGACATTTTACCTTGTCCAACATTCTTAAATAGATTCATATTGACCCTAATTGCGCATTGAAACGTTGCGTAATATGAATTAAATTCAAATAAACGGTCAAAAAATGAGCATTGTATTGTCAAATCGATCCTTTATTTTCAACTCTAAACGTGGCATGCATGATGTGTTGTCAAATGATGTTTTATTGCGCATTGAAACGTTGCTTAATATGAATTAAATTAAAATAAACGGTTAAAAAATGCAGCATTGTATTGTCAAATTGGTCTTTTATGTGTCATAAAAAAGCTGAAATTGGCATGCATGATGTGTTGTCAAATCATGTTCTATTGCGCATTGAAACGTCTGCGTAATATATATAAATTCAAATAAACGGCCAAAAATCAGCATTGTATTGTCAAATCGGTCCTTTATGTGTCATTAAAACTTGGGCTCAAATTGACATGCATGATGTGTTGTCAAATCATGTTCTATTGCGCATTGAAACGTTCCCGTAATATGAGTTAAATTCAAATTTACCCCCAAAAAATGCGTGTCATTGTATTATCAAATCGGTCATTTATGTCATAAAAAAGATCTAAAATTGGCATAACATGATGTGTTATCAAATCATGTTCTATTGCCAAATACGTACGAAAAATTAAATTCAAATAAACGGTCAAAAATGCAGCATTGTATTGTCAAATCGGTCCTTTATGTGTTATAAAAAAGCTGAAATTGGCATGCATGATGTGTTGTCAAATCATGTTCTATTGCGCATTTAAACGTTGTGTAATATGAATTAAATTCAAATAAGCGGTCAAAAAATGTAGTACTATATATAACATGACTAATAACTAGTATTCACCTTAAAACGAGTTATCATGACATTCTATACCCAATTTGGTAATCTTGATTCTATTACATGTTTTACCCCCAACAAACATATTTGAAGCAATGGATAGGACATGGGAACTAGATGGTGATGATATTCATTACTCAAATAACCCTAACAAACGATTCAGTCGAGAATACAATAAAATAATGAGAGAGAAATGGAATTGGCGTGTTAGGGAGGCTGAAGCACTAGAGCAAAAGTTAGCTTCAGTAGGGCTTAAACGCCTAAAAAAACGTGCCATGTCTATGCATCGTGGACCTCCACAAGAGTTTAATTTTGCTCTTAATCGTTTTGGCGAAGATAACAATCGGATACAAATACATTACCATAGGGTAGAATATGGTAAACATGGTAGCACAAGATTTAGATCCAAGTGGGATTCGGACTGTGAAATATCCGATGAAGATTAATATTTTTCTTATAATAAGGTAAGTAGATAGGGTCATAAAGCCCCCCCCCCCCTCCCCCTCCCCTTCCCCCGAGGGTACTTGGGGGTTTGCAACTATATAAGCAATCCTTTTTTTTTTTTTTTTCGTTTTTTGTTATTAGACTACAATGTATTCAATGTTGAGTAGTAGAAACTCAGCTTGGTCTTTATTCCTTCCAAAAGAACCAAATAGCAATGATGATGAGAGTTCAAATCATAGCAGTTTTTCAAGTAATACCAGTGATTTCAAACTAAACTAGCTAAATCCCCACCTTCTTATAGAGTGTAATGATGATTTCTGCTGTGTGAAATATTCAGATCCGTGAGAATATTATTGTGTTTTATGCCGAGAATGGTCACATCGGATTCTTTGAATCAAAACTTCTTGTTCGTGACTTGTAAAACCTTAACGCTCCAATCTCAACAAGGTACTCAATAACCATGCCTCAAGTAGGTCCAGAAAGTTGTAAGCTTGCCGTACAAAGGATTAGAAAAGAAAACAACAGAATGCTGGCAAGACGTTGTAGATTTTACATGCTAAAGTTGGCCGAAGAACAAGCATCATCAACCGGTAGAGAACTAACATCTCCTGAAAAAAGATGTGTGTTAAGAGACCGCCAATATTATTCTGAGGACGATATTGAGGACTTCTATTTTGATGACGAGTAGGGTCTATTTAGGCTCACTGTCTTAGATTATGGGTGTTTCGGACTAAGGCTGTTAATTTGTATTTTTATTTTTATTTTATGATGAAGTCATCAATTTGAATTAATTTGGCATATTTTTAATTTGCTTTTATTGTTAAAGTCTATTATTAATTGACAATTTAACAAAGAAACACAAATAAATTAGTACATAACGGGTGCGGATTACGTTATAGGGGAAAGGGTACAACAAGTAAAAAACATAATCCATAGAAATATTAAACTTAATAAACAAAATACATATAAATAATGAACAACAACAAGATAGCACAAATAATCTTCCACAATTTAAGTTTTTTCTTTCAAAGCTATTTTCTCATGTTGAGCATCCAAGTTTAGCCTTCAAGAAATTCATTTTTTTCGAAACTTAGGTTAGCAAGACCTCAAAAGTTCAATTTTTCTTCGGCTTCCACAAGCTTAAATTGCGAGTCCAACTTAGCGGTATCTCTAGAGATACGTGAAGTCGCGGTATCTCTATCAAAAAAGTAGAATTTTTAAACTTCGTACTCACCGTTATATCCACGTGAATGCTATCTTCCCACCGAAAGTGTTTGCAACCGCCCATATCCTATAAACATTACAAGAAAATCAGTTTTTTAAAGTAAAATATGTAGATAACGTGAAAAAAAAACATGAAAAAAAGTAAAAACACTTACTTCGGGCACTTTACAACGCCAAAAACGGCGACCCGGATTATATAGCAAACTTTTGTTCAAAACTTTGAGATATGTTTTTGGAAGTACAAAAGTGTGTTAAAAGGGTGAAAATGGAGGAAATGAAAGAGAAAAGTATGCTGGAAATGGGAGGGGTATTTGGTAGGGGTTTCACGCACAGAATGTATATACCCCTAAAATGACGATCCGAATATGTATGTATACTTGATGTAATGAGCCGATATTATTGTACACTAAAAGAAATATTAAGTTCTAAATAAAATATTTATATTCCGGTGTTTTGAAACGTGACTAATCTTCTGTCAAAGTATGAAAAAAGCTTAATTTTGAGTTTGATTTCCAAAGAATAAAGGTAGGGGTCCGGGGGGAAGGGGTTTCACGCATAGAATCTGTAACGACCCATTTGGTCGTTTAGCACTTTTAGGCCTGATATTCCTAAAGCACCCTTGTGGTCTAATTTTTGGTGTCTATAGTTTGCGATAACCGGTGATTCGGTTATTTAATTGACGAGTAAATTTTAGATTATATGTATTTAATGTGTGTGAATAATCTATTCATAGAAATAATATTTGGTATATGAATAAACGGGCTATGGATTAGAGTTCTACCACATGATTTATGATAATGATTATATGATGTGTGCTAAAGCGACAAAAGGTGGCATTTTACGTGAAAAATCTAGATGATACACAAGGTTAATATTTTATTTACCATGGACACGTGGGTCCATTTCAAGTAAGCATTAGATGACTAATGCCATGTATATGGATCTGTTGGCATAGCCCAAAATTGATGTGGCTTTGAATGGATACAAATGTTTTCCTTATTAGTCCAGGTTTGGGAACCAATTTATATATGGAAATAAATTGTACGAAGGACTAAACACGTTTTCCAAAATAGTCAAATTAGGAGGAAGATTCTTTGTTCTATCTTTGTTGGTTGTGAAATTTATACTTTCGATTCTCAGTTAATCTTTATAAGCCGGACAGTGTCTATGGCCATGACACATGGATTCATTACAAGGAATGGAACGTATGACTAATACAATTGAGTATACATTGGTGGAACATTTTCTTTTTAAACAAGGATGTATTAAGTGGGGGACAAGCATGCAATTAGGGAATTAAGTAAAGTAAGTGGGGGACAAGCATGCAATTAGGGAATTAAGTAAAGTAAGTGGGGGACAAGCATGCAATTAGGGAATTAAGTAAACATTAA
Organism: Lycium ferocissimum; assembly: GCF_029784015.1. Lineage (NCBI taxonomy): Eukaryota > Viridiplantae > Streptophyta > Magnoliopsida > Solanales > Solanaceae > Lycium > Lycium ferocissimum. The sequence continues at coordinate 67,133,679 of NC_081351.1, forward strand.
ATTAGATTAGTATTAAAGTATACCTTTCCACGTGGTAGTAGCTGGACTTGAGAATGACATTTAGTCCCGTACAATATATATTAATGAATGAGTCATAATCATTTTAATTGGCATAGTGACTCATGGGAAGAGGCTATCACGTGTAAAGGAAAAATGAGTCATTACACTACACTATAACATTCATCCTTACCACACAAATTACAAAGAATCCAAAACACAAATGTATGACACCATTTT